>NW_019416215.1:554545-627416 GCF_000390285.2 Anoplophora glabripennis | reverse complement strand
TTTTTTTTAAATTTTGCAACTATGAAGTTAACGTTTGGTTTTGTTACTTGTTCTAACGATTAAATAAATTTTGTTTAATTAGTAAAAAAATTTTATTTAAAAAAATTGACCATGTTTTTCAACATAAAAGTAGATTTTTCTCGAAAACGGTCAACTTTAGAGCTTATGACCAAGAGTACTTTTTTTGTGTAGAAAACATTGGCGGTTCAAATGGGCGTCTCAAAACCGTACTTTTTCCAGTGGCGTAGAAGTTGGGGAGAAAAACACCCACTTCCCCTTCAAAATCTTCACCAATTATGACTTTGAAAAAATTTTTTTCTCGCGCAGAACATAGCTTATTATGAGTAGTAAATGCTTACAAAAGCTGTTTTCTGTACGATAAACGGTTCCGGAGATATTTGCAAAAAAACTAAATTTTTTTTACAACTTCAACACCCTGTATCTCGAAAATTGTGCATTTTAGAGGGTAAGTTAATACAAGCTTTTTTTCAAATTTTTGGACGAGCTATCACATCCTGAAGTCCTGCGCATATATTATGAAACACCCTGTATTTTGTTGAACTTATTTGAAATTTGACTTGCGAAAAAATGTTTTTATCAGACTCTATAAATCTTTTTAAAATAATCTTTGAAGATTTACGTATAGAAATTGCATTTTTGTTAATTCTGTTGGACAAAAACCTATTGATAATGTCAAAACAACAAAATATAAAAAGTATTCCACCCTCATGATTTTATTTACTGCTTTATGAATAAGTTACCGGGTTTGTGCACCTCTACTAGTAGTAGTTGAGTTCCGGACAAGTCATGCTTAATACAGCTAAGATTACTATCTTGAAGCAACAGTGTGGGAATTACCTATCACTGCTACATGTGCAAGTAGGCGTTGTATATTAATTGACGTATGTAAAAGAAATGTTACTGTCAGATATCGGAAATTTGTTTATTATTCAACTGATTATTCATTTTAATCAGGTCCTTAAGCGACATTCAGCAGCGATTACAAGAATAATAGTACTTATTCAGATTTTTAACAAAAGCTAGAAATCAAGCAGTTTTCTAAACTGGAGTAAACAAAATAGTTTGTGGATTTTTAAGCTTTTTAAAGTTAGGAAGGATTTGTGGCCTTATGGAGCAAATATGACTTCGATTCGTGTTCAGAGACATGGATATACAACAGGGTGGCCAAATGAAAACGAAACAGAGCCATTTTCAGGAACTGCGTCAAGATTGTAAAAAAACGCTCAGACCCGTCGATTTTAGATTAAAGGGGGACATTCTTTGCTGGTATTTTCGACTCCGCCACTTTCACCCCCAAGCAAGGGTAAGCATCACCCCAAAATATTTAAATGGCATTGGGGGTTGAGTAATATTTCTTTTGAAAGCTCTTACAATTCTCTTTACAACAGACTTTAAATTTTATAATTCCGCCCAATACTTTGAAAAAAATTTACATTTTAAAATTTAAATTATGTTTAGTTGCTTACTTACTACTTAGTTGATTAAATGTTCAAACTGATGACCGCCCGCTTCCATACAAGAATAAAGATTTTGTTCGAAACGTTCGCGCACATTCCGAAGCATTTCCGGAGTGATTCGACGGCATTCGTCGACGATTCTTTGACGCAAATCTTCCAGCGACGCTGGCTGTGTTTTATAGATTTTACTTTTTAGGTATCCCCACAAAAAGAAATCAAGGGGCGATAAATCCGGTGATCGTGGAGGCCACTCAATGCTGCCTCTTCTCCCAATCCAATTCCGTAGAAAACGTTGGTCCAAATACTGACGGACAATTAACGCATAATGCGGAGGAGCACCGTCCTGTTGAAAAATCAAATGATCTTCATCATACTCTGGAACATTTTCAATAATATCAGTCAAGGCAGGGTCAATAGCGTCTTCCAGTAATTGCAAATACATTTGGCCAGTCAAATTACCAGGTAGAAAAAAAGGACCCACCAGCCGGTCACCGAAAATTCCAGCCCATACATTTAATTTTTCCGGTTGCTGTGTATGCACCTCGTGAAAAACTCTTGGGTTTGAATCGGACCAATAGCGGCAATTGTGACGATTTACCGTCCCGTTCAAGAAAAAACTGCATTCATCAGAAAAACAGATGTTAAAAAGGAACTGTGGATCGTTCCCTGCTCGCTCACTCATTATTTCGCAAAATTGCAAACGGCGGTCATAATCATCCTCATGAAGTTCCTGGACTAAATGTATTTTGTATGGATGGAATTTATTCTTCTTCAAAATGGTTTGTATGCTAGTTCGATTGATCCCAGACACAGATGCCAGCTGCCTCGTACTTAATGTAGGATCAAGATGAACTTGTCCCAAAACTGCAACTTCACTAGCTTCATTAACTATAGGTTTTTCAATTTCTCGTTTTTTATTGGCTACGTTCCCTGTCTCTTGAAATTTTTTTACTAACTCTAGAACATACTTCCTCCTGACATGTCGATCTTGATGTTGTTCATTAAATAGCTGAGCTGTTCTATTCGCACATTTATTGTTCATAAAGTAAAGCGAAATGATATCTACCCTTTCCGCAATGGAATAAACCATAGTGTTTAATTTTCAAAAACACAATTAAATAAACTACCAACCAACGCTTCCAAATAATACTAGAAAATAATTTGGAATCCACTAATTTTACGTTCATTGTGTGTGTATAGCATTCATTTCTGTTTTTTACAATTGTGTTTTTTTTACGAAAGTGATAACAAATCGCCAAAAACCAATGTAACGCAAGAAATACTAAATTTATACCATTGGCGTACTTAACTCGAATGACTGACATTTTTACCGTTACTAATTGTTTGTACATAAGTTTCAACTTTAAAATCAAAATTCTTAATAAGTATTGGGCGGAATTATAAAATTTAAAGTCTGTTGTAAAGAGAATTGTAAGAGCTTTCAAAAGAAATATTACTCAACCCCCAATGCCATTTAAATATTTTGGGGTGATGCTTACCCTTGCTTGGGGGTGAAAGTGGCGGAGTCAAAAATACCAGCAAAGAATGTCCCCCTTTAATCTAAAATCGACGGGTCTGAGCGTTTTTCTACAATCTTGACGCAGTTCCTGAAAATGGTTCTGTTTCGTTTTCATTTGGCCACCCTGTATAAAGATCTGATCACTAATTTCATCGGCTGATTTTATATGCTGATTTGTCGGTTTTGTGGGTTTGTTGTGTTATGTGTGGTATTGTTGTTGTGTTATGTGTTGTGTTGTTGTTGTGTTTGTTGTGGGTTTTGTGGGTAAGCATTTTTTGATGTTAGAACATTTTGATGATTTGCTGGGACAATTCTGACATCGGATTCGCATTCAGCGGATCAAAATACTTGGGAATAATGTATTCTGGTCATTGGCACAAGACTTTTTTTTGTGGAGCTGTGTAATTAATAAATGTTGAAAATAAGTAGTACTTAGATGTTTTCTGAAAAACAATTTAGGTAGGCTGTGAAATATAATTGAAGTTTTCTGAAACCAGAATTCAGAATTTTTTAGTTTACATTTTCTAAGATCAAATTAGCTAGTCTGAAATATTCAAGATTGAAATACGCCTCAAAAAAACGTAAATAGTTTAATAAATTAGCTGTGATATTTTTAACATGGAAATTAATTTTTGCAATTATTTGAAAGTAAACAAAAACGAACTTTTTTCAACGGGTTATTTGATACAGTATTCTAGACCCGTTACATTTTTTTCCGACCAGTAACAATCGATTGTACGTCGCTGTATGTAAAAGCAACAAACGATTACTTAAAAACATTCATTTCGACATGAGAGCCATAACAATTAAGTTTAATCTAAATGCTTGACTAATTACTTCCATTTCATCCAGTAAAAAGCAGCATCTGTAGAATTTCTACTATTCTTGGACCAATGATTGGGCTTGCAAAAAGTAGTTCTGTCGCAGCAAACCGGTAGCTGCGGAAATCAGGTGCAGCTGGAAATGAAATTGGCGGTAGAGTGCCGTCTGTCTGGCCCGTCAGACGAATCATATTGATTGATTTACGGCACTTGCACACTCGCGGAAAGTTTATAATTGTGGATTTGGATCTGGCGTAAGACTGAAGACTTCTTCCACGTCGGCAACTAGAGTTTTCTACATTAGTTACTTTTCATAAAACTAGTCAAATAGGGTAAAATAGTCATCCAACAAGGATAGAGCCTAATGGAATTATACGCATTCATAAATTTAATAAATGGTGGACGGTGTCCTGCCCAGAAATTAATAATAATCAGGCTAATATTAATAACCGCAACTGATTAAATTAATATCATTAATATGATGCCGTTTATATTGTCGTTTTTGACTTTCTATCTTGAAGAAAGATGCGTTTTTAAAAGGAATACCCACAATTGTACAATAATTTGGTGTAATTACTGGTCCTTCAAATTGGAGGAAGTCTATAATGTCAGGTTTAGCTAGGAGTCTATGGCCTGCCTGGTTGTTCTTGGCCTAGGCTCTGTGAGGGCTGATATTCATTTTGGTTTTTGTTGACAATTTCTGAAATAGTTTTCTATGTAAAAGTACACTCATCTCATAACTTTTTTTACAAATAAATTGATATATGAATGATGTGAGCAACATTTAAAAAAACATTTAAACCAGCTGATTGCATGCTGTCAGGCCTAACACCACCAAACATATAAGAACCCGAGTTACTAAGCGCAATTTTCACAAAAAGAAATGTTTCCATAAATAAGTGAAAGATCTCAAACTTGAAATCATTATTCTAAGTAACTGAAATGACAGGATATATTTTGTAATTATTTTAATAAATAACTATAATGTAACGAATTTTTAGTATCTATCTAACACAAAAATTTTCTGTTTTAATTATTTATTCATTTATTTGAATTGTGTACCTAGGTATATGCCTAGGTATTCATTTACTTTTTTCACAATGCATGTCCTGAGTTCAAAGGAATTTACGTTTTCCAGAAATGTTGCAACAAGGCGAATTATCCTCTTCCATGGAATCCTTATCTTACGATTCGTCTGTCACCTCACCGGCTTCAAGCAATGGCCATCAAAACCAAAGGACGAAAAGGATGAGAACGTCATTCAAACATCATCAGTTAAGAACAATGAAGACCTACTTCGCCATCAATCAGAATCCAGACGCGAAAGACCTCAAACAACTGGCACAAAAGACGGGACTCTCGAAGAGAGTATTACAGGTATAATAATCAATCAATATTTTTATAAAATTACGATAGCAAAACGCATCATCTGCAACGATGCAAAGGATTTGAACTCGAAAGGTCCGAAGAAAGCTAAACGGATGGCGTGGCAACCGACCAGAAACATTTAAAAAAATAATTTATTGCATAAAAAGTTGTTAAATGTACTGCTAAAGTTGGTATCATAAAGACAACTCTATCGCATTGCAGACTATTCCTAGCTTCTGGTTTTTGTTTCATATCAAAACAACTATTTTTTCAGGTGTGGTTCCAAAACGCCCGGGCAAAGTGGCGACGGAACCTGATGCGGCAGGAAGGATCGAACAACAATAACAATGTACAAAGTCAAGGACCAAACGGCCCACCATCGGCAGGATCGGGCATAATGGATGCAAGTTTGTCGCATCAGTCGTTAGACGACCTCCATCACCATTTACATTCCCAAAACTCACAAACGCTAAACTTTGGTGATATTTATTAGGCATTCAATAATATTTTGGTCAGCTGGGGTTTCCGCAACAGAAAAATACGCCTATTTTATTGGTTTATCGTTTATTTAACGTAAAGAATTGACTTTATTGAGCGATTGAGCGTGTTTGAAAAATAATGCGTGCCTACTTTACTTTTATTTTTTTTTTAAATACATTGCAGATGATAGTTTGCACATAAATGCTAAATATTATAATGTTTTAATATCAAGATTTCAACAGTAAATAAATTTATTTATTTAATATTGAAAACTTTACAAATTTACATATACAGGGTGTTTCAGGATTAAGTCGACAAACTTTAAGGAAATATTCCTCATAAAAAATAAGAAAAAAATCAAGTACAATTTTTTTCCAGAGACGCTTCATTTTTTAAATATGCCCTATATTTAAAAAATGAAGCCCCATAACTCCGCCACTGGTTGCTTGCGGGACTTCTACTTCTATGGAAAAATGGCATCTTATAAGATGTGTCACGTCAAATTTGGCTTAAATAGCCTTCTTCATTTAGAAGTTATTTAAAAAATTCGAATTTTTTTAAAAATCTTTAAGGCCCTTCATTTCGAAAATGAAGCGTCTCTGGATAAAAATTTATATTTGATTTTTTTATATTCTTTTATAAGGAATATCTCCTTAATGTTTGTCGACTTAATCCTGAAACACCCTGTATATTTTCCAGAAGCCTGTTTAAAAGCCTGTTCAAAAATTAATATGGAAGCTATATGTATTTATGTTAATTTATATTTGAGTATTGCATTAACTGATTAAGGAATTTATGGTACAAATAATAATAATCATTTAAGTATCTTAACTTTTACAAAAGGCATCAATCTTCAAGGTACAATGTTATTTCAAATATTTAAGAAAAATAGTATGCTGCCGCCAAAACAAAAGGTACCTGATGAAAAAATTTGTCTATAATATGGAAATAAAGTTTTAAATGCATCCCAAAAATTCAGTTTACAAACAAACTAACAATCTGTCGCATAACATTGTCAATATGTTTACCTAACAGTTTTAGAAACGTTGACTTGCTTTATTTTAAGGTGCTTTTAGTAAAATCTTGAACAACTATCTTGCGTTATTTCTCAATAGGCAAAACTGTCTAAAAATCAATGACTTAAATGAGGGTCCCTTTCCAATTAAACAAAAGTGTACTCCTAAATTCTTATCATTGTACTTTTTAACCTCAGTTGACAAATGAAAACGAGATAGCGTTTAGCATACACAAAATGTTCCTTTCTCATAGTGATAATTGGATGAAAATATCTACTGTTTGCATATATAAATGTAATTTATATGTAGATTGCACGTCATAGGGAGAGACTCCTTAGAGATTCTTGTATATAGTTGTGCGATATATGTGCAATGTGTACTACACATAATAGCAATGGTAATTTTTGTAAGGTACAATGTACGAGTTATGTATGTTTCGTGCATATTTATGTAGGTGGAGATCCTATAAAACTTGTTGAGTTGATAATTTATTGTTTTATTTCGTTTTTCTGTGAAACTCGTTTGACAGGAGTGACTGTACCCAATTCGTACTATGTTTTGTATATTTTTTTTGTAGGATCCACTTGTAAATTATTTAATTGTATATATTTGTAAAATACACGATGAAAATAACTCCTGCGGCTTTTATTTCTTATTCATTAAAGGAATTGAATTATTTCGCTCATAAATACCATTTTGTAAATATTTAATGCATACATTGTATCAAAAAATAATGTATTGAGTTGGGGAATATCAGTAACGGCCCTTTTCTTTTCAAATTTAAGATATTTCATTTTTAACTCTAAAATGATTATCACCTCAACGATGACTCTTCATCTTATTTATGACCTCTTTCCAACGTGCAACAAGTTTTTCGATGTCTCTTTTGTAGAAATCCTCCAGTTTTGACTTGAAAAATTCATCCAACCAGGCTCTTAACTCATTTTCATTTTTAAAATAAACACATCGTAAAGAGTCTGACAAAAATCGGAAGAGGTTAAAATCAGATGGCGCGAGATCGGAAGAGTAAGGCCAGTGAATGGCTATTTTGGTCATATTGGCGATATATAGTGCATTACCATGTTGCAAAAGAACGTCGTATCGCCGTTCGGGTCTTTGTTGAATAGCAACATGGAGTCGCCGTAGTTGTTGTACTTAGAGTTCTGCGTTAACGGTTTGATTAGTTGGTAAGAGTTCGTAATAAAGAATCCCTTTCCAATTCCACCAGAAGCATTGTCTTTCGAGGATAAAGTTCTGGTCTTACTCACAGAGTTGCTTGTTTCTTGTGGTTTAACCATTCTTTCTGCTGTTCCAAGTTCACTTACAGACACCATTTTTCATCACCAGTGACAATACGATGAAGAAAACGAATATGACCACGGTTGATCGATGACGACAGAGCGAACCATCGGCAATTGCGGATTCTTATTGTTTTCGTTGAAAACGATTTGGGATCCAAGCCTCAAGTCTTTAAACTTTTCCCATTGAATGCAAATGGTTTAGGTACTACTGTTTTGTGACCACATGCTATCTCCTGAGCTAATTCCCTTGTTGATTGTCTTGGACTTTGTGAAGGAGTCGATTCAGTTGCTCTTCATCAAGGCTTCAGGGTTTCCGGAACCACTCATGTCCTTAAGGTGAAATCACCTTCTTTAACACGTGAAAACTGTCGACAAACCGTTCGTGTATTTACTGCATCATCACCTTATACGACACAAACTTCCAGAGCACACATTCTATTTCAAGTGAATGAAAATTCACCAAAAACCCAATCTGATAGAGCAATAAGTCCTCTCTAGAGCATTTATCAATTTGACAATGCTATTAATTTTCACCTGAATTTTTAAACTTGAAGAAACGGACGTTACTTATTCTCCTACCATCAGAAAATTTAGTGGGAAGGAAAAACTCTACCACTACAATAAGAGAACAAAAGTAGTATGGATACCATCTCTAAAATGGTTGAGTTTGTTGATGTGAAACAAGAGTAATTTCCAAGTCCATAGGTAAGTAATTAATGGATTCAGAAACTAAAATTTAGATAATGTATGTATCGATTACTGAAGCAATAAACTTAAATATTTCTTAAAGTGACGTTAAATATAATAAATATTACGACCATTGCTGTTTGTATTTTGTGTCATATAAAATGTCAAATCTAATAACGTTTATATCAAATGTCAGTTTGTTGACAGAAGATACAAAAATATATACTTTACGGAATCATGGCGGAAAAGGTTGAAACATTCTTGATAACAGTATCCATTCTTGAAGGGAGACATTACATTTGGACAAATATGGATTCTGCAGTAATAGTTAACGTCGACAATAAAAGGAGGTGCACTTCGGTTAAACGTCATACAGATGCCCCTATCTACAACGAGGTAGTACTGTATGTTTTAGCTATAAGTTTCTGAAGGATTATTGATGTTTCAGTATTTCGTATTTGAATTTTCAACTACACTGGAAAGTATGCTTGAGAAAACTATAACAATTACGGTGGGGATGTACATACATATACATTACGATTTTTTAGTGAGAATATTTCATAGGTTATACAGCCCGGGAATGCTTGCAGAAATAGGAAAATACTTGGAAATTTTACGTTGGACGTTGCCACTTTGTGGTCACAAAAAAGTAAATATCTATTTGTTTCAATCAATGCATTATTTATCTTGATATTCAAAGAGTAGGTTAATTTTAATTTTAAGAAATTTTGAATTAAATTCATTTTTAGAAATTAACTTAATTGTTTTAGTCCTAATACAACTTGCATAACTTCATTGTTATTGTAGTCTTAGTATATCTCCAATAATTAATTTACATATCGCAATTATTTAATTATCTACTTTTTTATTTATTTGCTCCAGATCACCAATTTTATCATAAATGGGCTGTCCTAGCAAAAAATGATAGTTTCACAGGACCAAGCGGATACCTTAAAATTGATATATCCTTGCTATTCAAGGGACAAGTTTCAGAACTTCCCGCTGATATAATAAATGATGAAATAGAAGGGTAAGTTATGTGATTTGGAGTTCATAGAAATCAGTTTTTGCTCCTTCTTCACCCCTTTAAATTTTTGACATAAGTTCACTAACACCTTGTATGTAACGTAGGAAATTAATCATTTTCGCAAAATATTAAATAAAAATATGCTTCATAATATAAATTTACTATATATTTTTGAAAAGAGTATTAAGCACATACCCAATAGCAGTAAATATTTTTCTCATCAGTAACTGTCTGAAATAAAATGTTCCAGTAACTTGCTTCTACCTGAAGGTTTGTATCACGAAAGACAAAAGGTATTTTACTTATTCGACGTATACAAATGCGAGAATTTAGTGGCAAGGCCCAATGTTTCAGTAAAAGACAACAAAACTTCAAGAAAGACCCCAAACATTTACGTAGAAGTAACTTTTGCTGGGCAAAAGGTAAGAAAATTAAACAATTACCTATTATTTGTTCCAAATTTTCTTTGTGCTAACATTTTAGGTAAGAACATCTGTGAAGAAAAATACTCATTCCCCTGTATTTAATGAGCAACTAACAATAGTGGATCTATTTCCCCCTCTTTGCCAAAGGATCAAAATCGAAATCTGCCATTCGGAAAGTTGCAGGAAAACTGTAAACGCAACAAGATATTTAGATCTAAAACTTATATCGAATGACAAAGAAGAAGGTTTTCTGCCAACATTTGGACCAACTTATTTGCATATGTACTTCAATAATAATTTGGGCGGATTCGCTGGAGAAATTTTAGTGTCTATGAACACTGAGTTGCAAGATATTGTACCAACAGACGCAAAAACGACTGGCACTCTAGTTAAGAGCATTCCTCCTATAAGCGAGGTGTGCAAACGTTAAGGGTTGTATATAAAGAAAAGCCACGAAATAATAGGAACTGTTTATTAAATTTAAGCACGCTTACAGAAATTGTTTTCCTTCTCACAAACTTGGGATGTCCTTTACGAAAAAGTCCCCTGGTAGGGTTCTAATTTTTATCACCATTCTCATAATGTATGTCTAGTCTTAAAAATTTCCCACAAATTGTAGACGGGTCATGACTACATCATTATTATCCAGAAAAAAGAAAACAATCATTAGAATGTAAGCTATCATCTTCTCAGATGCAGTACCATAGTTTTGCAGATGATAATGAATTAACTGAGCTGGTCCAACGTTAATTAAAAGTAACACCAAAACTCTTTTTTTCCTAAAGAGCATCCACTGTAACACTCTTATTACACAGTTCCTGTTATTTAATGACTCCGTCATCCGCAGCAAACAAACTTCATCCATTAGATCCCTGATTTACAGTCTTTAAACTTCTTTAGGTTTGTAATCATCACTTTCTTCTACAGGAAAACCATTTCGATGATGTAGTATTATTTGCGACGATATTTGGAATTACGGCGATATCCAAAACGTGCTGTCAAAAAGTAGTTTCGTTCCGGATGACCTTCGGTAGTACACTAATCCAGAAGGGCGCCTCGGGAGAAAGTACTTTGATGAACTCCACCTCGACATTCAAGCCAAAGAAAATCAGCAAACAGTATTATTATCTGCCTGTAGAAAATGAAAAACCTTGTCTTGTCATTACGACAAAACTGCCATCTTGCAAGAAAAGAATGTACAACTCGAATATGTTGTCTAAAATGTCAAAAGAACTTGTATGTTGATTCATTATGTTCAGTGTATGTTTAGTATACATTTCTCTTGCAGAAAATCAAACTAAGCTTAATTGAACATGAGTTTGAAAGCCGGGATTTCAGATTGTCACAAACGGATGTATATGATATTTTGACGGAAACTCTTGATTTTATAAGAACATCCGGAAGGAAATATATTGATATTGTAGATGGATACAATTTTGAGAGGGGTACAAAGTTGGACAAAGAGAGAAAGAAGATGTGCTTAAAAGAAATGGTAATGGTTAAGACAAGTTTATCTTACTATTTTCGGAAATCTACGAAACACTACCAATAAGGTTCCAATTTACAGAATTTTGAAGTTCTTTAAATATTGCATGATTTTTATTTATATTAACATTCTTTACTTTAGGAAAATATATTAGAAAAAGTAGACCGAATCTGTAAGGACAGAACTCAAGTACAAACTTTAGGTAAACTTCAAAAATTGTGTAGTAGGATGGAAGAGTTAATATTTGATGTAAGTATCTATTTCAGTTTGGGAGCAGATATTTTAAAAAATTATTAGCATTCGAAACAGTTCTGTATCATTTTTTTATAAATTCACAAGAAACTTTTCTTGACTTTGGTAAGATACATAAAATTCAGTACTAAGTGTAGTTAATGTTCTCGATAAGAATTTAACTAAATAACGAGCGTTCAAATAAAAACGTGGTCGAAGTTGGCTCTGACACATTGGACGTAGGGCGTAGCTTATAGCGACCAACTTAACCACATTTCTCAACGAGCTGTATAGCAGCTTTCAGTTTCAATAACAAAGCGGCGATACAGCGCTTTGACAGATGACGTTTAAGTTCATTTGCTATACGCTACGCCCTACGTCTAAATTTTCAGAATCAACTTGACCACGTTTTTATTTGAACGCTCGTTATTATCAAACAATTGACTTTATAACCTTATAACCTCTTTCTTTATTAGATACAAGACTGTTGGCCTGATGTTCATTTGTGGATGATATTTGGAGCTAGAAAAGCTGCTTATTGTCGAATACCAGCTAGAGATATACTTTTTTCGCCAATCGACGAAGAGAAAGGAGAATATTGTGGCAAAATGAGGACAATTCTTTTCTATGTATGTGGATCAACTTTTACGATTGTAATTTATTTCTCTGGTGTCGATTAAAGTACTGAAAATTTGGATGCGTCTTGTGACATACATTTGGTCATCGAAAACATCTTTCATTGTTTCAGCCGAATCCAAAAGACGACGTTAATTTGTCTTGTAAAATGGATATGATGTTATGGCTTGGAGTGGACAGACATAAAGATGATTGCTTTGCTAGTATTCCCGAAGGTTACCAGTATGAAAAAGAATCAGTTCTTACTTCCAGAAAATTATATGCAGAGGAGAAATATGTATGAAATTATTTGGAAACACTGAATCCTGGTTTCCCATGCACGCAATTGTCTGTTTTCAGGTATTTTACCTTAGAGCCCACATATTTCAAGGCAAAATAGCACCAGGTTTTGACAGAAGCGGGCTAACTGATACGTATCTTAGAGTAGTTATACGAGACAAGCAAGCAGAAACAAAGGTACAAGGAAGTATCTTTGGTTGAACAATTTTTGAGATGGTCGTCCATTTAGACTTATTTACTTCTTCCTCAGAAGAAACTCTTAAAAACAGTGACTATGTTCTCACAGCAGTATTTATATTTGCAGTGTACAGTCTGCACTCCGGTACAGGGAGAGGAGTCACTGGCCTATGACGTGCCTATCCCTAAGTTCTGGGGATGTATCGTTTCCAAACTCTTCGTACTTCTAAGTCCTCGTCTAGGATGAAATTGTCTTAGTTTCTCTGGATTTTTATTTCTTAGGTCAGCCAAAATTCTTCTCCCTCCCTCTCTTTTACTAAATTCTCTCCTGTGGTTCACAATTTATTGTTTCTAGAACTTTGGAGTACATTGTGCTTGTAGGCCTTGGCAAATGTTGCTTCTATCTTCCTCGAGATATCGTATTACCATTATATTTTCTTAAAATATAACCTATTTTTTTGTACAGATATTCCTCCTATTTCTTGTTACAAATTCATATAATGGTTTAGTGTATCTATTTTCTATGACAACTGACGACAAGTGATGTAGTTCCTCGACAAAGTATGCTAGCTAGCAAATAGTGCATGCTCCGTGCACTAGTGCACTGACGATACCTTGTTTCTACACTTGATGGTGATGATTTAGCCTTGCGAATGGTATACCGAGAGTGATATCCAATTTCCTCTTGACAAATATATTTAGGAATAGAAGGATACCGATTTCTTCCAACCACATGATGAATGTATCATCAACGTACCTGAACCAATTCTTTGCCTTAAGAGTTGTTGATTCGAGAGCCTTCTTCTAGAAGACTTCTGTACATATATTTGTGAACGCTGCGGATATGGTTGAACCAATACTTCTTCAGTTTATTCATAAAGAGAAAAAGAATCATATGTTACACTTTTGCCATGTGTACAAATTCTCACAGTTGTCTCTATACGATGAAGTTATTCTAAATTCTACAGAGAAACAATCAAAATCCGGTAAAATCGAAATAATTTCAATCGAAACGGAGGCTTGGGAGTACCTAGAATTTAGAAATAATTTATCCGTGAAAATCGAGGACCAATGACTTCGGGCAGGTGAAGTACACATAGTAAGTATATGCAGATCGTCCAAAGAACTTAGTTTCTAGTTTCTAGAGAATTTCTTCTGTAGAAGAGAGCGATTTGTCTTTCGAAACATCAAAATTTCCAAAGCAGCAAATGATCTAGAAATTGTTCATCCATTGGCATCACGGAGGTCTGCAAATCAGACTGAATTCAATTTTACTTATTTCCTTGCCTTCCAGGTAATAAATGCTGCTCTAAATCCCTTATGGGATCAAACCCTTGTTCTTCCAGGAATAATTTTGTATGGATCTAAACCATATTTAAAAAGCAATATACCGAACGTTTTGGTGGAAGTCTGGGATAGGGATATATTTGTAATAAAGACAACAACATTTAGAAGTGATGTGCGTTCAATTCAATTCATTTCAGAAAACAGACGACTCCGTTGGTAGGACTTTGGTAACACCCGTTATTAAATTCCGAGAAGACCCTTACCTACCTCCAGACTTTCCGCCAAAATTGTCTTGGATCAAGACATACCAAGGCGCTGACATATTCGGAGAAGTACTGTCAGCGTTTGAATATATAGAGGTTGGGATTTCTTTACCGACATAAAATACATATTCTAAATCGTTTTATGTTTCTGTTAGGTTCCTGAGCCGGGAGATGATTTCCAGATGCCTCCCGAGGCAAAAATATATCGCGTTCCAGACGAGATCAACCCTCGAATGGTACCGCACAGGGTGGAAGTCCTCTTTTGGGGCCTGAGAGATTTAAGAAAAATATACCTCAAGCAAATAAATAGGCCAAGGGTATCTGTGATATGCGAACAAGGAACACTGGTTTCCGACACTATAGAGAATGCCAAAAAAAATTCCAACTTTCTAAACAAATGTAAAACTATGACCGTGGTAAATTTTCAAAGCCATGCCTGAGGATTACATCAGTAAATATTTTATTTGCTTCAAGGCATTGCCCCTGGAAAAGGTGTACACACCGCCTCTTTGCATAAAGATTCAGGAAAGCAGGCTGTTTGGAGTATACTTGCATGCAGGTGTACACATTTCGGATGCGTATTCGTACCTGTACAACCCGATCACTAGTCAAGAACGAAAAAGGCGATTGTCTGCTTATAATTTAAAGAAACGTGTATCAAGTATGTATTTTTTTCTCTTGCTATTTTTTATCTCTTTCAAGCTTAACGATTTGTTTCGTATACCCAAAAAAAAATACTTCGAGTAGTTAATTTTTTTAGGTCCTATTAATGTTTTGCCATCGAACAACGTTAAATTCGAAGATGAGGCTCAACTCTCGGACAAACCAGAAGCCTGTAGCGTTCTTTGGATGAAAAGTTATTTAAAAAATTTGTTTAACTTATGCAAATTTTCAACATGTCGCTCCTACAGGCAAAGGAGTATGACTTCCTTGGGGACTTACGAAACGCTTCCACAGGATGAACCGGAACCTGAAGAGTTTGACTGGTGGACGAAATTTTATGCATCTTTAGATAAGTCACAAGTAAATAGCTTCATATGCAGGGTGTTGGAAGTTTGACTGCCTTAATTTTAACAGACGATAGAACACATTAAAATAAACAAAAAAACTTCATACGGCATGGGTCCTAAACTCAACCAGCTATCCAGCAAAACGTAATTCAGTTGGTATCTGGAACTAGAGCGTGTCTGAGTGTTTTTTGCGTACCACTATTTCCTTTTCTTGAGATGTCTTCCAACGAGTACACGAAAATTGGATTCGAAGGTGTCGTGCGTGCATTGAAAATGGTGGTCGACATTTTGAGCATATGCTGTAGTGTGTTTTGTATTTGTGCGTTTAAAAATTACTGAATTTTGCTTTTTGGTAAGTACCTAAATTATTTTTAATACGTATGATTATTTGGACGACGTCAATCTTTGGGTACTTTAATTACATATTTTTCAAATTCATTGATTAAAAGTTAAGTTACTGTTTTAAGAGATTCACAATTACTAAAATTCGAGCTAAAATTGTCATGAAATTTACTAAATATTTCACAATAATAGTTGTTTATATTTTTATTATTCCAGGACAAGTCTGTCGCGTGCACACGTGGTTTGCATCAGCTGTGTAGCATTAAGTTAAGCGCTGTTGTCACATTGTGATAAAACTCCCCAATAGTAATACTCCCTGTATTTTGAAAACTGTTAATCTTACACCCCTGTAATATACAGCTTTTTTGTTCATTTATGATGACCTATCATGACTTATGATAGGTGATATGATACATGATATGATATGATCATGACTTATCATGATTTATGACCTATCTCATGCTGAAGTAATGGCGCCCAAACTTCTTACACCCTGTAGAAGGCGTGTATCTATGTTGTTTTAAAGATAGAGAAGAATGACAAAAATTTTGGGGAACAAACATGCTTGATTAAGAAAATAGCAATGACTGTTAGATATCAATGTACTTTGAATCAGATCAAATGAAATATTGTCATATTCACGATGGTCAACAATACCTTATTTAAATTTATTCTTTTCATCTTCTATGCAATCAGGTTTCCTTTGGGGCACACTGTATATTTACAATTTATATTTACTTTTGATTTTAGGAAAAAACGTTACCAGACAACGACGACAATCAAGGGATACAAAAACATACCTTAAAGGTACACATGAAACTTTTTTTAAATTAATTTTATGATATATGTTGCTTGATATATTATACGTTTATTATGTATTATACAGGGTGTCTCATAATTAGCTGCCAACCCTGAACAGGCCGATTCTATGATCAAAACTAAGTAAAAAAGTTCATATGAACATGGGTCCGGAAATGCTTCCTAAGGGCACAGGGACCCATTGAAGAGGGAGGAATGGAAATCATTTTTTTGCAATATCTCTCAATCGCGTTGTGATAAATGAATGAAATTTGGTATACACAGCTAAATTTTGATGAGCAATTTGATGGACTAATCCATTTATTTCCACAAGGTCCATTGGGGTGGGTACGGGGGGGCCCTTGGTACTTTGCGTGTGTAACTTTTTCATCTTTGACTTTTTAACAAATTGGACAGCAAATTCCGTTTTCCCGAACTGTTTTACGTTAAAAAGGTACTCTTGTTTCAAATCGTTATCTTTAACGGTTTCTGAGAAAATCGCTCTTGAATTAATCCCACTTTGGTCAATTTCATAGTAATTTAAACAAAATTATCAAGGTATTCTTATGTCAAAGTATTGTCAACCCGATTGCCAATTTAATAGTTCTAAGCGAAAAAAATGGAAGAGTTTACGGGACAAGAGTTAGTTGATATGATATTTATTTATGGCTTTTGCGATGGTAATGCTGCAGCGGCAGAACGCGAGTACGGGAGAAGGTTTCCAAACCGAAGGCTGCCATCAAGGAGGACATTCCCTACGGTATTCCGCAACTTAGCTGCAACCGCCACTTTTCGAAAGGCACCGGGTCAAGGACGTCCCAGGATTAATAGGGAAGCGGAGGTCCTTGACGCTATTGAACAAGATCCTACGACTAGCATACGGAACATTTCAAGGCAAATAAATGTTCCTCGGCCAACGGTACTACATATCTTAAAGATTTCCTTAACAGAATTGATTAGATGTGCTACTAACATTTCAGGTTGGAAGAATATTAAAGCGACAAGGTCTACATGCCTATCACTATCGACGTGTACATGGCTTGATACCAGAAGATTTTGCGCCACGTATGCAATTTTGTCGCTGGATTTTGTCGCTGGACAACGAGCAAGCTTCCAAAATTTTGTGGTGTGACGAAGCTACTTTTACCCGAAATGGAAAATTAAATTTTCATAATTCTCATTATTGGGAAGAAGAGAACCCACATGTTGTTCGGAGAACAAACTTCCAGCAACGGTTTTCCATAAATTTATGGGCGGGAATAATTCACGACACTCTGATTGGACCTATTGAAATTCCACAACGTCTCAATTCAAATCTTTATTTAAACTTACTTCAAGAAAATCTTCCCCAAATTCTCGATGATCTGCCTCTAAATTTACGACGTAACATGTTTTTTCAACACGATGGAGCCCCGGCACATAGTGGTCGCAATGTTCTAAATTTCCTAAACGAAAATTTCGCTGGACGGTGGATAGGGAGGCACGGACCGGTAGCTTGGCCGCCGCGTTCTCCCGACCTAACCCCGCTGGACTTCTTTTTCTGGGGATATCTAAATCAAAAAGTTTACGCCACCGAAGTCGATACCCGTGAGGAATTGCTGCAGCGTATCAATGATGCAGCCAATGAAATTCGTCAAAACCGTTTTAGCATCTTAATAGCTTCGAGAAGTGTTACACGTAGGGCAAGACTTTGTATCAGAGAAGGTGGAGGGTTTTTTGAACAGTTTTTAAAATAGCTTGTTGTCTGTTATCAAAATTAAGTTTCCATCTTATGATCCCTTCGAAAAGTGACGGTTGCAGCTAAATTGCGGAATACAGTGAGGAATGTCCTCCTTGATGTCAGCCTTCTGTTTGGAAACCTTCTGCCGTACTCGCGTTCTGCCGCGCAGCATTACCATCGCAAAAGCCATAAACAAATCATCATATCATAATTGTTCTACATCAATAATGTGTATTACTGATTACGTATTAAATTATTATTATTATTTTTTGTTTAAATTACTATGAAATTGACCAAAGTGGGATTAATTCAAGAGCGATTTTCTCAGAAACCGTTAAAGATAACGATTTGAAACAAGAGTACCTTTTTAACGTAAAACAGTTCGGGAAAACGGAATTTGCTGTCCAATTTGTTAAAAAGTCAAAGATGAAAAAGTTACACACGCAAAGTACCAAGGGCCCCCCCGTACCCACCCCAATGGACCTTGTGGAAATAAATGGATTAGTCCATCAAATTGCTCATCAAAATTTAGCTGTGTATACCAAATTTCATTCATTTATCACAACGCGATTGAGAGATATTGCAAAAAAATGATTTCCATTCCTCCCTCTTCAATGGGTCTCTGTGCCCTTAGGAAGCATTTCCGGACCCATGTTCATATGAACTTTTTTACTTAGTTTTGATCATAGAATCGGCCTGTTCAGGGTTGGCAGCCTAATTATGAGACACCCTGTATAGCATAAGGGAAGCTTGACGGAACGTGTAACATTAATTTTTGTTTAAATTAAAGTTCATAGGTAAATCTCCGTTAGGCCAAAAAAAAATTAAAGTGATTTTTGTTTAACGCAGCCTACATAGAAGAGCGCAGCCTCATATCTGACTAGTGTAACACCTGAACGTTCTTTTCCCTAAAAATGAAAATTGACCTAAAATTAACAACAATTCTTCTACTTAATTAGGTATTTGTCAGACTCTTTACTTCTTTAAACAGTATGATATTATTTCTAGATATATTTAAATGAATTGGAATTACAGCCTGAATTTAGCGGATTCACGGATATGCTCTCTTCCTTTGAAATGTACAAAGGGAAGCGAACAGGGGATGAGTCGATTGACGAAGAAAATATAAAAGCGGTCTTCAAAGGTTCCATAAAAATTTACCGCTGGCCGCAAGAGGTGGAAGGTGATTATGTAACAGATAGAGGTTTACCTCTTCAAGATGGGATGTTCCAGAATTATCCTGATAACTTTCCAGTGAGGTTTTTACTGCGTGTCTACTGCATTCGAGGAATTGGCTTGAGGCCAAAGGACCGCAGTGGTAAATCGGATCCCTACTTGTATTTAACACTCAATGGTAAAGTTATCAATGATCGCGAACACTACATACCACGTCAGATTAATCCAATTTTTGGAAGGTAAATATGTGTATTTATAAATTGAACAAATATAGAGTTAAATATTTTGTGATCTTTTACCGCTTAAATGATAAAAGTTTATTTATTTAAGTTTATCAAATTAAAATTGGGTACCTATTAAATGAATAAATTTAAAAAGCATGTAATTCATTGTCAGTAATAAATTACAATCCTGTCAAACAGATTCATATCAATCCTTTTTTAACATGACAATTTAAAAGTACATACCAAAATGTTAAATTATCGTAAGGAAATTCTACCTATAAAATTGTTGTGGGTGTAATTTTTTGGTGCGGTATGTTAAGGGGAACATAAATTATTAAAAGTCTTTAATGTTTCTATTGTCTTATTGCAGATTATTTGAGTTTAATGGAAATTTTCCAAATGATCACACACTTAACATATCTGTTTGGGATTACGATTGGGGGAATTATGACGACTTGATAGGTGAAACAGAAGTAGATATAGAGAACAGGTTCTATACGAAGCACAGAGCCTTTTGTGGAATACATGACCATTATGACCAGTAAGTAAATCACAGAGTTGTTAGTTATGTCCATACAGTTACACAAGAGGTGGAAATGGCATTTATAGTTTAAGGGATGTATACCAGATATCAACATAATTATGTACCAAGCTACATAATTTTCAGCAAAATTTGCAATTTGTGAAATCATATGTTAGTAGAGATTAAAAAATCATATGTTTCCCCGTCATGTGGAACAAAGATACGCCAAGGTTTCGACTACTTGGTAAAACCTCACGTATTACCTCTTTTGCCTCATCCTCAGTGTGGAACTTACGTCACTCAGTGTCCAAAGGCACGAAATCCGCGAATTACAATTACAAAATGTTATAGATAGGTATTTCATATCGCAAACACAGTCCAGAACCATGAAAACAGCAACATTTTGATTTAATTGAAGTTGCAATTGGTTACCGTGATTACCAGTCAGATCACACTATGACTGGTTACAACTTTCAAACGAATGAGGATAGCATTAAGATTACCTTTTGCACTACAGGCCTAGCAGATCTTGGCTTTAAGTTCTTGCACCTATTTTACCACTTTCTTCTATCCTTTGGATCTTGTACCAGTCCTTAGTTCCCACTTACCTTTTCTCAAACCAACTTTTTCTAAATTGTTCTATTCTTCTCCTTTCATTAAGGTTTTTTACCTGATTTGTCATCAGACATCCTAACGCTGCATCCTAATTATATCTTCACTATTTTGACTACACTTATATTTCTTTATTTGCCTTCTTGAAGGAAGCAATATTGATTAGCAGTTTAAAAATTATAATGAACACACAATATCCACAATATACTTAGCATTGTATGTAGTACTCTCTCCATCTACATTTTATATTAGGTAGAGAACACTTTTGCAACTTATTGATTACACGGTTCTAGAAAAGTAACATGCAATGCATGAATTGAGATGATTTGGTCCAGATTACGTCTTGACCACTAATATTAAAGCAAATATGTTGTATAATCCGTAGGTTATTATAATTTAGTGACCTTATCTAAAACGTATTAGTAACGTCATCTTATTTCCCTCTTACCTTAATTTGATGTAAATTTGAAGTCCTTTAGGTTTAGCCAAAGGTAAAAGTAATACCAAATAAAATGTAATTCTAACATGGAGTGATACTAGTTGTCCTTCTTCCCTGAGAAGATAATCATCATTTATTTGATTTATTTCGTAGACTACTTGGTGAGCTAATAGTACCAATCTATTTTTGTTTACACAATGAATAAACACAATATATTTCTTTTGTATACACCTAATATAAAAGAAAATTTTACACTTAACTCTCTTCTTTGACTGTGACATCTGTTGTGCAGATCCGGTTACTGTGCTTGGAGAGGGCGTCAGAAACCAACAGCTATTTTACTAGAATTGTGCAGAACATGGGGCCTGGAGGGACCCAACTATGAAAAGGACTCTGTGAGGATAGGAGCGAGAGAGTTCATTACAGAAGACTTTACGCGTAAGTTCAATTGGGAGTTCTACATTGCCGATTTTGAGTTTATTGATTTGCAGCCAGTAGAAACCCAGAGTTTGACAAAGAGGTTCTGGCGCTCACCGCTTTGTGGCGCTGGGACGAGATTCCGACGGTAGGGTTTCCTTTAGTGCCGGAACACGTCGAATCTAGGTCTCTGTACAATCCCTCGAAACCAGGTATTGAACAGGTATAATTAACTTTAAGATGATAGAAAGCTGGAAGATTAGTTTTAGAAGAATTGTATTTTGTTTCTGAATTTCTTTTTAACTTAAAAATCGACAAACATATTTGTCAAAAACAATATATGTTTGTTATGTTATATAATTAGTATTTAATGCCAAAAGAGCATCTTCACTAAAACTTGATAAGCAAATACCTGTATTGGAAAGATATACATTGACGTGTAAATAGATATATTTTTTCGAGAAACAAAATAATTATTTTGATATGTCATAGTAATTAAGGGATATAGGGTGCTATCTGGTTAATAATACGCTGATATCGACAGTTGTCTATGGCCAAGAGACATATGTTAACGTCCTCATCCAATTCATTTATTTCTATGGTAATGCGTTTTTAATTTGCTCCAGGCATTATGGACATTTGTAACATCGTTGGGCGTATTTTCTCATTTAATGTATCTCAAAGTAAGACTATTACTATAAATTAACAGACTTAATATCACTTAATGTATCACAAAATATTACAATGTAGTAGGAGGATATTAATTTACATTACTGGTAACTAATTTTTTTTAAAAGAAAATAACGTTGCACAAGTAAACCATACAGTGTGTCCCGAAATTCATATAACAAAATTTGGTCGCAGATTCTTAAGACAAATTTAGGGGACCCGTATTTTTTATTTTTGCCAAGTGACCCCCTCTTTCGGAGTTACAGCCCCCTAAGAATAATTTTTTTTTTATATCTCAGAAACCTGTTGTACGAGAATCACTAAATATGGTACACAGGGGTTTTACGACATGTGGAATCTGATGGTGCTACGTTTTTTGGCGGGGAACCTCCTTAAGCCAATTTTTCGTGGGCCCCTTTGTCTTTGGAGCCAAAAAAATTTGGTCGCATATTTAAATTTCTTAAAAATTATCAGTCCACTAGAAAGTCATTAAATTTAGAAAATTTTTGTCACTTTATACTTTTTCCGTAAAACGCAATGTTTTCGAGAAATATGTCAAAATGTGATAGAATGCATGATTCGCCATTTGCCTCAAAAACATTGCGTTTTTCGAAACAAATATCAAGCGACAAAAAAGTTTCTAAATTCAATGGCTCTCTAGCTATCTAACAATTTCTTAAAAAATCAAATTTGCAACCAAATTTTTCTGGTTCCAAAGACAAGAGGGCCCACGAAGAAGTGTCTTAAGGGGGTTTCTCGCCAGAAAGCGTAGTAATGTGAGATTCCATATGTCATAAAACCCCTGCGTACCAAATTTAGTGATTCTCATACAACATGGTTTTGAGAATTAAAAAAGACTTCTTAGGGGTAGATTTCAAGGGGCTGTAACTCCGAAAGAGTTGGAAAAAAGAAAAGATACAGGTCCCCTAAATTTGTCTTAAGAATCTATGACAGAATTTTGTTGCATGAATTTCGGGACACCCTGTATAAATGTACTAATTTAAACCAGTCACTCTTACACTTAGAATCATAACCTCAAGTAATTAGAACTTATTTCAGTTACAACTAAACAGTCAGCAATATCATTCCTCATAATTTGGATGGTGAATATTTTTTATTATTTTTATCTTTATCCATATTATCGCTTTGCTTTAACACAGCATAAAAATAACTAGAAGCATTCGCACAAATCTGTACAATGGTTGCATAAAACTGCTAGTTATAAACCGAGATATTTTGCCCTAATACAGATACCCTTCCAAATATGGATACCTTAATATATTCAAATTGCCAAAATGTTATTAAATACATTATTTTAATGAAGTTGAAAGCGAAAGAAAATTTTGATTTTGACCTTATTAAAAATATGGTACGCACTAGTCTAATAGGTGTAATTATGGAAATTTAAGATCAAGCTTAAATGCTTGATATCCTATAACTTTCTTCAGGGTCTTTTTTGGGACGCCCTGTATACTTCATAATAATTTTTACTGTGAGTTCTCAAATTTGGTTAACTTACTTTAACAAAATTTGATTGCATCTGAACTTTATTTTGATTTTAAACAATCCGATGGATTCATATTTTAGGGTAAGCTACAACTGTGGATAGACATCTTTCCAATTACTGATTTACCACCACCTATAAGTGTTGTGATAACCCCAAGAAAACCTGTTAAATATGAACTGAGGGTAATTATATGGAATGTGGAAGAAGTTGAATTGACTGAGGATTTGTTTTTTTCTGGAGAGAAGAAGTCGGATATTTATATAAAGGGGTACGTTTCATAAATTTCAATAATATTCTCTATAAGAAAAGAAACATGGTGTCCTCAAGCTTTTGTTGCTAATAATTTTTATTTATTCATTCGTTCATTTATAAAAGAGGCCAACAGAGTGGAAATAGACAATATATTGTAAAGTTCATGCAGGACCAATCGTTTACATACGTAAGAGTTTGAATTATATTTTATCGCATTTATTCAAGTTGTTCGCTAGTGATAAATAGCTCCCTAACATGCCCGAAAATTTCAAGAAAAGCTTAGATAATTTAATTTTTATTAAGATATTTTTTGATATGTGATAGAATTTAGAACTGGTAAACGACCTTTTCAATGCTGCTGCCCGTTTTAAAAAATGCGACCACTGTAAAAGTTTTGACCTCTAAAAGGGAGAGGTAACCGGAGAAAACTCACCCAGCATATCGATTTGACTAAAGCTTTAAGAAATAATACGTTATAATAGTCCAAATAAATGTGCCAAATTTTAACACGATCGGCAAAAGGGTTATGAAGTTATTAATTAAAATTAAAAAATTAAAGTTTTATTTTTGACAACTTTGAAGGCTTGTGAATCAAAAACCAAATAGTTTTTAATTAACTTTTTTTCGTAGCTCGTTTTTATTTATTGTCCTGAATATGCAGTTAAACGTTGTCGGTTAAATATGCGTACACCCTGTATATCATTCCTTGATCAAGAACAGAGTTATTACAAAAACTATCCAATTTACTACTATTTATTAGTGCTGGCAACTGAAATCGGTTTTTTGGATAGTCGGTTAACCGGTTTCGGATAATTCGGATTTTTACGAAATCCGAAAACCGGTTATTCGGTTTATCTCCGATTATTCAAATAACCGATTATTCGATAATCTACTTTTTTTATCCGATTGCAATTGACCTTTTTTTTTTTTGGAGATCGATTTCTTCGTAAACAAATTTGACTTCCAAATTTTTGTAAAGACCTTTTTTTAGACATCTATTTCTCCGGGTCTGTCTTTGTAAAGCACCGATTTTCTGATATAAGTAACGGGTTATTCGAATAACCGGTTTTAGCAACTATTCGACTAACCGGTTTTATCTGAAATCGATTTTTACGGAACTCGGTTAACCGGTTTCACTTTTTTCCGGTTTTTGCTAGCACTACTATTTATATTGCATTCTGCAACTAATAACAATAAATAACATTTAAAAATTAGTTAAAATGAGACTTAAAAATTGCTTGGATTTGTTGAAGGCTTTTAGAACATCAGACTACATTCAGTTGCTAAATTAAAAAATAGGAGTCACCAAATGACTAAATAAATATTAACTCCTAAGTAAATTTGTTCTTTTATTTAAGGTGGGTGACCGATAGCAATGAGCCTCAGTATACGGATGTTCATTATAAATCACTGACTGGCGAGGGAAATTTTAACTGGAGATTCGTTTTCCCTTTAGAATATTTGACAACTGAAAATAAACTCGTAATCCGAAAGAAGGAATCAATGTTCAGTTCTGAGGAGACGGAGTTTAAAATTCCATGCATGTTGACATTGCAAGTCTGGGACAATGATACGTTTTCCAGGGATGATTTTTTGGGTAAAATAACTTTTGACGTTACATTTTCTACTTCGTTTATCTCACATTGCATGGATTTTACTGTTATGAGAAGAAACAGAATTATACAACAGGGTAATTAGCTGTTTTATAATAGAATTGCGAAACATTTCGCAACATATCTTTTTATATGGTTACGGCAATACTTAACATCTTACTATGAAACTCAAAAGTGTATTCAATTGAGAAAGTAGATAATATGTTTAGTAGAGTAGATATCTTTCGTTTGATTTGACACTTTTAGTGACAATCAGAACTTATTTTTTATTTTTAACAATCCGTTTAAGCAAATAAAATGCCAACAGAACTTGCCAACGCATATTCTAGGAAAACAGTTGTTCAGAAAATCACACAACATATAAAGTGCTAATACCATGGTGCCATCTGGTTATGCTGTAGATTTATGTTATTATCTGCTCATAAAATAAAATCTGTATATTTAATTAGGATCAAGATAAAATAGTATTTATATTTTCCCACCTAATTACATATTTTAATTTCAAGGGACTTTGAGTCTGGAATTATCAAAGATGCCCAGAGGAGCTAGACTACCCAATAAGTGCACTTTGTCTATATTGGAGCCACAAGCACCAAGGATTAACTTGTTTAAAGTCCGACGCACAAAGGGATGGTGGCCCTTTAAGCGGTACGATGAGGCCCTAGGAAAATTTACCCTTCAGGTAATATAAAGTAACTGTAAAATAATATACATAATTATAGCATTTTCAAACCCCAATAGACCTAGAGTTATCATAGAAAAGTAACCTACATTCCTCAAAGGAAAAAGAGGGATAGTCTGGATAATTTAGTTTTAACCAATAGTTAGATTACCATAAAAGTTCATTGGTGCAGCGGTAGACAAAAAGTGTAGCGTCTTAAAACGTTTAAAATGTCTAACAGGTTCAGGTTGCAAACATTTTATCTGCAGCTGTACATTTTGCTGCAAAATATAATGAGTTCGATAAGTTAGTTTTCCTTGGTCCCAACAGAAAAACGAGATTTTTTTCCAATTTTTACCCAAGGATTTTACTCTGATAAATCTTGTTACAGATAAATTTCATATATCTCAACAGATTCTAAAAAAGAACACTGTATTTTCTTTAATTTTTTCCCTTAAAACATATCGTCAAATTTGATATACAGGGTGATTCACAACTTACCCAAAAAAATTTGAGAATAGATGTGCATGAGAAATGGAGCCAATGTCGTAAAAAAATGTAAAATCCTTATAGTTTCCGAGAAGAAAATTATTGAAGTTGTAGTACTTTCAACCATTACATAGCTGGACAACTGTAGTCTTTAGAGTCATTCGCAATACGCGTGGAGATGACTCAGCGACTCCGAATACAGAAATTCGATTTTACAATCGTCGTTGCGATAGTGTTTACAATAACTTTTTTAGTAGTTAGTGTCAAAAATGGCTTGCGTGTACAGCAACTCGGAGTTGATAGATATCATTTTAATTTATGGTAAAACAAGACAATATTTGTATTATGGTGAAGCAAGCCAACATTTGTGTTAGTTCGTAGAAACTGAGTAAGGCGGACCCAAATGAGTTTTACATGTCGGTGGACAAAGTTTTGCATAGTTGTTGTGACATCAGATATGTCAAGTTATTTTATTATTTAAAACTACACATTAATTTAATTAATTAATAATAATAATAGCGACAAAAGCAGTTGAATTTGCTGATATAAAATAGGTATATAAAATTCTATTTATTTCTTTTTTTGTTCGTTTTTATCACATTTTGCCGCTACGCTTATCTGATTTTTTCTTTACAAAATTGTATTTGTAAGAGTCCCCTGTACATCCAAATTTATTTTTCGGATAAGTTCTGAATCACCCTGTATAGTTTTCATTAGCAAAGGACTAAGGGTAATATGGTGATATTAGAGCACTAATTAACAAAAATAAAAAATAATGGAGTAATATGTATACCTAACTATATTATTTATATTTGTACATGAACATTTTCACCGTTTTTTAGGAGGCAGTTTAAAACTCCTCATAATTTTAAGAAATTGGACATAACAAAAAGGAATAATTATTTTTATGTACTCTTACCTGACCTGATTTCATGTGATACCTAGATGGAATCTGTACATCAAATTTTTTTGAATACAAAATAAATAAGTTGTCAACCAAAATTGCTTAAATTTTAGGTTCTCCTAAAACACTTTTATGTAGTCTAAGCAAACTTTTCTTTAGCTTTATATTAGATTCTCCTTTGCGAAAAATAATGTAAATGACATTGTGATGAAAAATGTTTACAATTTTAAGTAATAATAGCGCAATCGGATCTCAATACTACCACAGCATCATTCGTATATTTTTATAAAATTAAATAAGGTTATGTTATGCTTCTGAAGTCTGGAGTGAAGCTACGGAATATCTATTTTAAATTTTCAGCAATCAGATTAAAACCATACTTACAAAATTACTACTTTTTTAAATGTGATTACAAGTGCTTTGATATTCACTATCTTAACCACTTTTTGATAAAATGAATGAAGTGAATGAGTGTCATACATTTTAAAAATAATGATATGTAAATAAGAATTAAAGTCTCATTTTAAGGCAAATCTTCTGCTACTCTGTACAATTTTTTGTGAAATTTTGCTTTGCCAATTAACTTCCTATTTAGAGAGAAAATATGAATTTGAACAAAATGTTTTGAGCTTTACTCCTGAATTGCAATTAATACTATGTATACTATTTTTTTAATAAGTTTATAGCTCACTGGTTTTACTTCCGCTACATGTTCATTTGATAGTTTCATAATAACACCCATCAAGTATTTCTATCAATCAAAAGAAATCCAAGTTTGATTTAATTAAATACCATAGCAACATCCAATTAAATTACCTTAGCAACCAAACTCGATTTGGTTAAATTTCAATTATTCATATATCTACTGTAAAATAAACTAAAATTTCGCATTTGTACTGTAAATGAGAAAATATCTACGAATTCAAAGGAAAAAATCACAAAGCTGGTATTCGGAATATTTTTTTTATTCCTCATTTTGTGACTGCTTGTATAGTAATAATTATGATATCGACTACAAGAATATAAAATTATAAATTTAATTTCCATAATTAGGTCTGACCCACGCTCTCTAAGGCCCCATGTTTCATCCGATACTGTCATGTTTAAAAAAGTTGTGAATTACATCAGAGTCATTAATATCCACTTGTACATAGGTACAAATATTATTTGCCAAACTATCGTTGTATTGAGAAATTATTGATCTCTGGATATCTGTTCTTACAAAACACAGTATGTAAAATTTTAGTAAAATGTAGATTAATTTGTGATCCACTGTTTATTGGCAAAACTCGAAATTTCATTAGATGTTAGTAGCAACAATTTTGTGATATTGAAAGATGTATTTTGTATTATATACGAAAAGTATTGGAAGGGTTCATAATTTTTCTACATTGTAGTATTATCTGCCGTCAATATAAAACATCTTCATTTTTTTTAAAGGGGAAAGTTGAAGCAGAATTAGAAATTCTAATTTACGAGGAAGCCGAAAAGTCTCCAGTAGGCCTTGGGCGACAAGATCCACAAGCTTTACCTCCACCAAAGTAAGTGTTTCTTTATTAACGAAATAATTAGATTATTAAAACATAAACATTAAGTTTGTTTATTGGATCTGCTTTTCAATTTTTTATAGTGTTATCAAAATAAGGAAAATATAAAGTTTTGCTTTACTCTTAATATTGAGAGGAAAAATGTAGTTCCTTCAAAAAGACAATTGCCAAACTGTATTTATTTTATATATCTAGCAGTTGTATTAAATTTAGTTCCATAGAATATTAAAATGAATAAATTAAAATGGTTAAATAAAATGCTTATGGCTTTAAAACCGGAAATTTGTTCGGAAATAAAGTATCCACGTAACTCTTAATATGTTAGTAATTTTCTGAAGCCCTAGTTGTACATACATTTATCTTTGTGGTAAAACGAATCCGTATTAGGTTCTATTTATTTTTGTGACGGTTGGGTTCTTATGCGCAAAATTCAATGCTAGACGAAGCCTGTATGTCTATTGATTTGTTTTTTGTCCACGAAACTTAAAAATAATTTCTTATTTATTAGTTTTTTAAGATAATTCCGTTGTTTTTAAATATAATTATGTCAATGAAATTTGATATAGGGAGTTCTTGGGATAGCTGAATATGAGGATGAACTTATTTCTTACATAAAACATAGAGGTCGTTAAGAATACTTTAAACAATGATTGTTTTTGTTCTATCATATTTTTTTTGTGGAGTTTTGGAAAAAAGGGATGATATTTTATGAATCTCCACTTTACTTGTTATAAAAAAATATTTTTTGTTGCACAAAACCTACAGAATTAATTTTTTTTATTTTATAAAGTGTATTTTTCTAATAATTTACATATTTTTTTATATTTTTCTGCGTGGTCAGTCAATTGTTATAAATAGAAAGTTGTAAACAAAATTACTCGCCGAATAGCTTTGAAAATAGTTATTTACTATAAAATTGACCAAAATAAACACTTTTTGTTCTTTGACAAAAATTCGAAAAATGCTTCGTTTCCAAGATATTTACAATTTAATATGAAAAAAGAGACGAAATCAACAAACTTTCGGAATTTTTTTCTCAAAAACTAGACCTTCAATAAAATAATTGATTCATACCAAAAAAATATATCTAAAGTAGAAGATCTGCCGATTCGAAAAAAAATTCGAAAGTTTGTCGATTTTGTCAAAGAACAAAAACTGTTTATTTTGGTCCATTTTACAAAACAACCATTATCAACGCCATTCGGTGAGTAATTTCTTTTTACAACTTTTTTGTTCATAACAATTGACTGACCATGTCGAAAAATATAAAAAAAATATATGTAAATGATCAGAAAAATACACTTTATAAAATAATAAAAGTTTTATGCTGTAGGTTTTTGTTTTAAAAATTAAGTCGGTTACCTTCATTTAGAAGCATCTTTTTAGGGGTGAACCACTCGCCTATAAAATTCATCTTTCAAGAGAAAAATTAATTTAAATTTTTAACTTCTGTCATCAATTAACGACAAACAAGTTTTTGGGAATATTATAACATAGGTAAACTTTTCTCTGTCTCTTTTGCTTAATTTGCAGCTAAATTAAATATGATTTCATTGTATAGGTACATTATTTTAAAAAATAGAGGCAAGCGGCAATTGTGCGTAGAACCCACAAAAATAATAAAAAATAACATAACAAAAAATACGCAGTAGCCTGCATGCTATTTTTTAAAATAATTGCCTACAAACTTTTTTAGAGAAAATCATATTAGCAATCATTCTCTGAAATATATTAGTTTGCATAGGAAACGCTTTGTATATTATGATACTTTTATTTAGTGTATTTAACCCGAATCTAGCACTAGTTATTCTATAACATTTGCCACATTTCGTCGTTACTATCGACTACAACGCCGGTATGTGCAGTCTATCTGGTCTGTGCTAGGGTACATCGTCTACAAATTATAAAGAAAATAAAAAACGATTCTGGGTACGACCTAATTTAGAAAAACCTATTTATATGTAGTTATTTCAGTTACGATTCTACATGTATGTTCCGTTGATTATACATTGATATATCTTCCGTTGGAGCATTCCATTTTGAAACTGTGTGTAACCGAGGAAAGTTTGCGTACCCAACTAAGCGTTAGCTTCCATATACTAGCCACTGACCACAGAAACTCTTTTGATCTTTACCAACATAGGCAGAAAGCGAAATGAGTGACTTCAAGTTTCATATGAGACAAATAACTTTCAGAGAAATGCCCAGCTTTGTGCTGCTTGGGCTTCACATCTGTAATTCTAAAATTAAAATGAAATTATTTTATTCTAGACGACCAGATATTTCTTTCTCGTGGTTTAGACATCCCCTAAAAGCCTTGCAGTACGTGATTTGCAAACTGCACCGAAGGAAAATTTATACTGCATTGATATTCATTGTTCTGGTGACGCTGGGCTTCGTCGCAGTCTATTCCTTTCCAGGATACTTGGTGAAAAAGATTTTAGGAGCGTGATATTGATACAGACATTTTATGACCTATTTGTTGATGTAATTTATTAACTGAATAAATAAGTTGAATTTTTATAAAATTTATTTTAACTGAAGGAAAGCAACTTAAGTATTTTAAGGAGGTAAGTATTTAACACAAAGTTATGTAAGTACGTAATTTCATATATATTTTTTTATATCCAGTTAAATAATGATTTCATTAAAATAAAATACAAGGCAAGTTTGTTGTCATATTATTTAATTTTCTGTTAATATCTAAAATGGTAGCAAACACCCTATTGCGATCAAGTCTCTACTATTGAGTTATTGTAAGATAAATGTTTGCAGATCATATTTGTTCAAGTTGCTTATAAAATAAGTTAACGTTAGGTAACGTTAATTAAATGTCATATCACTTTATTTCTGGGGTAAATTCCCTCGAATGCAGTTATAACAACACACCCAGATCGATGTCCTAAACAATTACGTTACAACTTTATTCAGTATACTGTTTTACATTTTATAACATCACGCGGATGTAAAACTGTGTGTTTGTTTAGATTTTAAATAGCGAAAGTTGGAAAATGGTGGAACTTCAAGTTATTCCTATAAATCGACGTAATATTTAGAACCTATAAATACTTTTCACCGGTGAATAAGGTAGGCATCAAGAGTTTTAAGTTTTATATAGTAGGTATCTAATATAGTTTATCTTTAGACCAATAAAAAATATTAATCGTATTCTTACTTATAATAACGTTTCAACTAAATTAAGTTCTCCTCAGATTACTTTAAGTTCCCCAGAACACTAATCGGATATACAGGGTGTTTCTAAATAAGTGTCGCAACGGAAAACTGTAAATTCCTTTTGAAAAAAGAAATATACTTTTCCTCTTCCATTTTTCTCTCCGGGTTTTTGTTTTCGAGATACACGGTGTCAAAATTTTAATTTTTTAAAAATTTTTTGCCAATATCTTAGGAACTACAGGACTGAATTTTTGTACACGCGTTACCACTATTAATAGCTATCTTTTTCGCACTTTTCTCGAATTCATTGAACTTGCCAGTGGTGGAGATTTTAAGGTATCGTCAGGGTTTTTCCACCCTAACTTTTACGCCACTGGAAAAATTGATATGTGACAGCAAATTCTGAAGCACCAATGAATATTACACAAAAAGAGTTCTCTTGGTTCATTGCTCTAAAGTCAACCGTTTTCAAGAAAAATGACTTTTTATGAAGAAAAACAAACATTTTGCTAACGTTTCGAAAATCTTTTGTGATTCAAAAGATAGGTAATAATAATTAGCAATTTTAACGAAATTTAACATTTGCTGCAAGTAGTTATTAATAGTGGTAATGTATATGCAAAAGCTCAGTCCTGTAGTTCAAACGGTTCCCAAGATATTGGCAAAAATCTGAAAAAAAATTTTGACACCGTGTATCTCGAAAACGAAAGCTCGGAGAGAAAAATGGAAGAGGAAAAATATGTTTCATTTTTGTTGTTTTATGATATGCTTGTATTAAAAAATAAATAAAAATACTTGCCAATCTGAGATTTGAATAGCTTTAAAATAAATTCAAGATTAAAATAAAGTAAATGTTACTATTTTTATATTTTATTTATGTTTAATTTGTGTCAATGATCTCTGACGTTGATCTAATATAAGTAATTCATATTACGCTCATTTTACATATTACAACGAAGTAAACAATTGCACGTAGCAATACCGTGGTCATAAAAGTATTGAAGATATAAAATTCTGTACAAAATTTAGTATGTTTTTACTCTTTCGATTTATTCAGCTACTTCTTCGGCTAAACTAGTGCTAGATATATTAAATTTATTCAAAACAACTTGAAATAGGAACAAAATTAAGACGTAAATGATACGTACGAAATGAATACTATTATACCAAATTATGTGAAATCCGGTCCTGTATGAAACTATGAAACGTATGTGTGTTTTTGGAAGGAATTGGCATTCAATGTGTTTTGATCAATTGTTGATTAACTAGAACATGCTTGACCATTGTTTACATGATTGGAATAGACAAGTTGACTTTACACTCCTCATAAAAAGACCCCTAATTAAAGATGCGCTCTGCATACCTAAAAGAAAATATCATCAACAGATGATGAACGATCTTAGCTATTTACTAGATATTGCGAGTGTAATTCAATGATGTCGGGGCTTTAGTCCGCAGAGTAATTGTTTCCCACAATATTACTATTTAAAAACAAAATAAATGCTCTTTAAAACAAATACGCTTGTGAAGTAATTAATAGAACAGTTTTTACAATAAAATTCAAATTTGTGAAGAATTTTTTGACAACCCTGAACTTCAGAGCCAAAGTATCCTATCGATGACTTAATACGTAACTCAAAACATGCGTAAAAATTTATTTTCACCTGTCCTTTCAATTTATTTGGAAAAGCAACTGTCACGTAATTGCCGGCAACATCATGAACTCATATTTTATTTCTGCTTGAATTAAATATTTCCGATACGTTTATTACTTTTATCACTTAGCTAATAGAATAAACGCAACCGTTATTATCAGTCAGCTGAAGGAATTATTTTAGAATTTCCACTTAAGATGACAGTGCATGTACTTGTAGTACCCCTAACGGCGATAGGGAAATAAATAATTTACATATCAATAGTAATTAAATTGGCAACAAAACCAATCAATCCTCGTTTTTCATGATTAAAATTTCTGAATGAGATAGCGCGCGTCAGATGTTCGATCGCATTATAAAGATTGCTCTGGACAAGGATATGTTGATGTAGACGTCATTTTTCATGAGGATGTGTACAATACACTTTGTGAAATACTCTGTTGAGGTCGATTCCTATACCGTGCGGGTTTAGTGGTTGTGATTTTGCTAGTTTGGATATTTGGGAGGTACGTAAATTAATTAATTAAATATAGTTTTAACTATAGCTTAATTAAAATGTAATATTTGAAGGTGGAATAGCACCTGCGTTTAGCTGAAAGTGAACATAGATTACGTGAAACTCAATATTAATTAAAGTTCAATATTATGTTACTGCATAATTGCAATTACCTGTTGTCGAAACCCAGAGTAAGGTTAAATTCCTTCTAGGTACTTCTACCAATCTATTAGTTTGGTTAGTATTAAATTCAAAAGATATAATAATTAAATTATAATAGAAAGTTCTAGATATATCTACAGGTTCAAAATTATTTGTTTGTGAAACTTTTGGCTCGATAAACTTAATACGAGAATGAGACCGTATGGCCCTATGGCCGTATGACATTTTGCAACATCCTTGAAACTTTGCGATGTTGCACTTAGTGCAAAAAGTGAGATAAATATAAAGAATGTTCCAAATTACCATGTGCCAACAGCTTTATAGAAGAAAAAAAGATAAATGTTTCCTGTACCTATAACATTTTTAGTTTTGATGGCATTATCATAATCAACAAAAAAAGTCGAAGCATATTATTTAATTTTATTTGTCAGATTATGTCAACATTTTAAGAATAAATAATCTATTATAAATTTTGTTTTTGTTTAGAATATATTCAGATCGTAAGTAACAACTTTTTAAATCTTTCCTGTGGTGTACCCGAATAAGTTAAAAGATAAATGTTTACTATGAATACTCTACCTATTACTGCGTAAAATATTTCCCTCTTTGTTCAAAATAGCGATTGGTGGTGCAATATTTGGCAAATTATTCAATTAAAGCAATTATTTGGAAGCAATCGATATATCACCTGCATGAAGTATATGGTGAAGTTTCATGTGGGAGTACACTGAAAAAACAATTACTTTCTATTAAAGCAATCGGTTGTTTTGAATCCAGTCAGTTTACATTTATGCTAATTATATTAAGATAAACCAGTTACATTCAATACAAGTCATTTGATTTGTTTGAATTAAAAAAAGAAACAGTTTACAATAGGTTTGTCTATAATTAACAAATTAGATTTAATATAACCATTTATTAAAAATATCAGCATAAACTTCTGGATAAATATTTCGCTTCTTTCTGAAAATGATGACTGTCCACATTAAAAAGAAGTTTAAACTTACTAGTTGATCTTTTGAAAGTAAATTTATTTATTTCGTACAAAGAAAATAATTTGCTATGAAATCTGCAATTCTGATCAAAAAATATACTCTTCATACTGTCTGATTTTTTCTAATGTAAACTATGTATTTTATACGCTGTTCCGAGAAAATTCATTTCCTAATGTACAACTTCCGTTGGTAATACACTTTTCACTCCAATCATCATGTTAATATTTGAAAGGTGTAGAATAAGGTAAATATAGGCATGTCTGTAATTATTCTAGAAGTCTGCAATTATTAATAATTTTAACATAGACTTCTATGTTGAGGCTAATACCTTTACTTAAATAAATATTGTATTTATTTGTATTAACACTGACATAACACATTTTTAAATAATTAAAAATTTTTGGAAGAATAATAATTATTCTTACATATAATTACATATCCTTATAATTTTCATTTTTGGCAATATCTAATACTGAAGTTAAAATAAGTATAATCGAAATGAGCCAGGAATTTACTTATTTACTTCGACTTCGAATACTCGAAGGTACAACCATCAAGTATAAATACATACAGGGTGCCCCATAATATATGGGCAATCTCTCGGATTTATCTAAGGGACGTTAAAAATAACATGAAGTTCCTATAAAAAATTTCCCTAGAGGGACGCCTATGAAAATCGATTTTTTTTTCTAACTTTTAAAATACTTTGTGTAATTTAATTATTGTTTGGAAAAAAGTGGCACTTTTTAGATAGGCACGGAAATAATGCAAATTTAATCGGTTTATTTCTCTTTACGGATGTCTAAAAATCACATTAAACAAAAATAGTTTTTTTACTGTGCTACAGCTAGTCCGTCCCTGGCAAACCAAATAAGTTAAATTATTTCCATGGGTCAGTTTTTAAGGAGTCTTATCTGTTGTGCATCACATTAAAAAATAATTAAATTACACAAAGTATTTTAAAAATTATTTAAAAAAATATAGTTTTTCAAGGGCCTGTATCTCCATAGGCCTTCTAAGGAAAATTTTTAGGGACTTATCATGTTATTTTAACGTTCTGTATAAATCTGAGAGATTGCCCACATATTCTGGGACACCCTGCATACAAATCAGATCCTTTAAACAAGTAATGAACCGTTTGAAAGTATAGTCAAGTAATATCCAGGATACTTAACCATTTTTTCATTACTAATACTAATAAATATAAGAAATAAATAAAAAAAATATATATTTTTTTGTAATATAACTAATAGTTATAGAGTTGTTAACTATACAATATTGATCAAAACCTTAACATTCTGTTTAGGTATTTTTAGGATCAGTCAACGTAAGACTTTCTTCCTTCACTAATACTGGCCTTTATACAGACGTTTAAATTGCCATTTAATCTTGGTCATACAACTATAAGAACATTAGTATTCGTTTTTATTAAATCTATCCAAATTCATACACATCTGTCATATCGAGCGTTTCATCCCTACTACACAAGATCAACTCTTTTTGTTTCCTTTTCCCTTTTTCATTATTCTATTTCTCTTTCTGTAGCTTTCCCTTTTAGTTCTTTGGATTGTTGGAGATCAATCACATTAATAATTATTCAGAGGTTTTTTCTGATTAATATATTCGTTTTACCTGGCTAACGACCTCTTGCCTTAGGGCAAGACATAATAATTTCTGCAACAGTTACCTCAAAAGTCGATAAATTTTTTACAGAAAATTATTGTATCTGCATCCTGCTACAACTTTAGGACATTTTGTGTAACCTATCTCGTCAAAAGTTGGAAAATTGTAGAATATATCATTTGGGCAATTATAAAGTTTTAACACGTTTATTTATTCATTATAACAAAATTCAACATATTACGAGTGATAAATTTAGTATCCTGAATATTCCGTATTAGACTGCATCAAATTACAAATGAACCTCTCAAAAATGAATATTGAAAGGATAAATATATTCTCCTGTAACCGGAAAAAGGAGCCTCTTTAATATGAATATAAATTAGATAATATTGCAGTGTATCCTCCCGAATATATTAAAGACCTTGGGGTTACCTTTGATGAAAAACTTACGTTTTATAAACATGTTGATTAATTCAAAGGTTTTACAAATACCAATGTATTTTTTAATGCATTCATAACATCCAAACTTGAGTACCGTTCATTGATATGGAATACTGGCAACAGCTGGGATTCCTCTGTTTTTGTTTAAATTATTACACAATGATATTGATATTCCTCAAATGTTTGAAAATGTTACATTTTCTTTATAGCGTATCCAGATATTCGAAAATATGTCATATCGCTCTCCTAGAATTAATTTATTAAAGTTTGGTATATTTTGTACAACTGTAATTAGTACAGAAAGTTTGTGAATAATTCATTTCTAAATATTTCAATTTAAATTATAAAATTTTAAGTTAAATTTGAGCAACTTAAAAAAATTATTCCAGTTAAGAAAAAGTACCTAGTCTTAGTTATAATTTTTCCTTAGATTCCTTCTCGGATTCCTTTATATAACTTTTGCAATGTAAATAGCTGTAGGTAGCTGATGTAGTTATATATTATTAAATTCTTTCTTAATTTAAGGTGTTTTTAAAGATTCGATTCTAAAAACCTTCTTAAAATTAAATTAAGATACCAGGTTTGTTGCCATTCTTTATTTTTCTTAAATTTTAGTATAAACGTAGAAATATCTATAAAGCAAAAAAAATTTATACTTGATATAAAGCAGTTTATTAAAATAAAAGCAATATCATAAGTAAATATAGATGAAAAAGTAATTATACCCTAGACAGTTAATTGTAGCCTTTCCATAACAAACTGTACATTAGGTATATTACCTGTTCGACAAAAAAAATAACATTTCATTTACAAAATAGTAGTTATTTTGGTTTGAAAACTGTCCCGAACGAACATAAACTGGTTGCTCACATACTAGTATAAGTTTTTACTTATTTCATGACAATAAAAGATGTATGTTATAGATTTTAATTGGAAAAAAGTAAAAAATGCCGAATCTACTACACCTTATGCAGATGATGAGGAACTGGAGAATTGATGGAGACTATACTCGGAGAGTTGCACCATCTACACCTATTATTACAGTGCTTCCTGTAGTTGAAGATGTAGAGAAGATTATAATACCAGAAGAAACTGTGGAAAGTTCTAGAGAAGCCAAGGATAATCTTGTGGTAAGTTTTACTTCTATGTATAGACTAAGCAATGATAAATGTATAAAGGATTGCCATGTTATATTTGTCTTACAGATTCTAGTAATAGCAGGCCATTATGCATGCGAAAGCCAGTAATATGTAAAAGTAAATAATTGTCTTCGTATGTCAGCCAACATATATGTCACATGTCCCATATACAATAAATCGCAAATTAATAGTTGAGAATAATTCTCAATAAATTATATTGATTAAATTATGTAAATATGTATTCGTCTTTGTATATTAACCTGTCTAATCGATTCTTAAAGAGTCACTTCCAAAAGAGGTCGAGGAAGTGGTTCCAAATTTTCTTTACAAAACACTGTAAAATGTCAGTGCATAGTTTTATTCCGATTGAATACAATTGTATCTAAAGATTGTAGTTTTAATACATTGAACATTGAACATTGAACATATACAACTTATTAATTTTTATTAATAATATTTCCGTGTCCTTTTTTTGTCTAATCAGTGCTGTTTGGGTATTTTTTATCTTATAAAATGCTGTTGTAGTTGAATACATGGGAGTCAATAGACTAATAATTCGTGTACCACTACATTCTGAAAATAATCGATGAGAGATGAAAACATTACAAAATATTGCACTAAGCCTGTTGACAGGTATGATAGTAATGTTTAATTAGTGATTTAATGATAATTTGCCCCATCTGTTTGTTACTAATGAAACCGATTAGATTAAGCACTTATCTTTTTTAACTATCTAATTTGTTTATTTTTTTGTTCGATAAATGATATACCGCAATTTTGCAAAAAAATGTCATTAAATATAATATGTACCTTACGTGATCTTTACAGAAAATATTAATTTAGACTATCTAATTTTAAGACAATTTTCTGAAACAAAAATTACAGTAGGTAAATAAAAATATATTAGCAACTTGCTGGACAAGGCTAACCATTTTCGAGGTACTTGACATTATATATTTAAGACGAATTAAACAGAAAGCAATAAAGTAAAACTTAAGATATATTTTCTCTAATTAATTCTACCATGTGAAAACTTAAAAAATTACTCGCCTCGTATAGTTTTATAATAATTGGATACCTGCAGTATTTCTGTTATAACTTATATAGTGAATTATCAAAACTCTTTTTTTGTGTTACTTATGTGTTTTATTTTTTGACGCTGTGACAAATTGTAACAGACATGATATATGTATTCGTAATAACAAGAAAAAATATCATGCATGAAATACATCGGAATGGAAAAGGGTTGACAATCCTAAAGTAAGGAAAATGAGTAAAATTTCACAGATACTGTAACATTTCTGTAATAAACAAGGTTATAGGTTTTTATAATTTCCAAATATGTAATAAATATTTCGTGTTTCACTATAATTTATTTGCAGGACTAATTATATTCAATATAATTGAATATAATAATAAGTATGGATAAATATTACTCAGATAACAAATGAACAAGACCTAGTATTAACTCTAGGCACATTAAAATCTACAGAAGTATCAGTATCAAATTTGGTACAGATTTTTTTATTACTTACTCTCTTATATTGAGTCATAAAAGAATGAATTGCATATAATCTAAATTTTCATAAACATTTCCAAGCTCTACCTATTTGTGAGAAGTCAGAGTTGATCCATCATTCATTTAAACTTTTAGTGTTAATTTTGACTAAGCAACACCTTGTAGAGATTGGACAATCATTGAATTAAAGAACAGATTGGATATTCCCGGCGCATTCGCCACAACTGATACAAATTTATACAAAAGTCTATACTATATATGTATATATGTATATGTGCCAGCGTTTCTTTATTTCGTATTTTTTTCATAGAACTTATTCTTTGTTCATGGGAAGGAAACGTGAGAGATATAAAACGTTATTGTGAGTTTATCATGGTAAATCTTAACCCCCGTCAAACATGATGACTAAGGATGTGTGGATGCTAGAAACTGTTTAACAGGAATTGATTATTTTGCCTTAATATGATGTGTATACCTTCCTTCGTTGTTTACAGTGAAGGTTCTTATATGTACGAAAACACAAAGTGTTGTTCACTTAAGTCTTTTTATCGGAGGTGTTTCATCCTTAATATAAAAAAGATACATACTTTTTTATGTAGAGTTATTCCTAATTATGTGTATGAAACATTATAACTACTGAACCTGGCTAAAATTCAGCCACCCATCATAAAAATTCTTATGGTTATAAGTTATTCTTTATATAATTAATTTAAAAATTTCATATTCATATCCAAATTATATTGAGTTTTCAGTCTTTAGAAACAAGAATATCAAATAATAAATTCCAGACGAATAAGTAAGCCCCAAAAATCAAGTGGATTCAAATTTGCAGAATATGGTGGCCAAACAATAAGACATCTATTATCTATCCATCGTTTGAGATATTATTCATTTAACTACTGCAATTGAATACTACCATATTTTTTTTGTTGTGAAAGACTTCGTGATTGTTTTATTTACTTAATTAATTAAAATTTTTAATTATAATTAATATTGAAGACAAGTTTATGAGGCAGACTTGCAACAATTTGGAAGTTCTATCTTTCTCCGGAATTTTTTTACATGTGCTGTTAATCACTTACTCTCATGCAGCATGCAATTAAAGTTTGTTGCTCTGATATAAATTTAATTGTTGTCACGTAATAAGAATATGTATATTGATCTAGTTATTTTAGATATAAAAGCATGAAATGTGTTGTAACTGCGACACTACTTCTATTATTGCATAAAGTTTCTTATCACTATTTATAACTGGCAGGGGGGCAACTGAAGAAACTATAATTTTCGACATAAATGATGGCACCATTAGCTTGTTTTAACCGACTTTTCCAGTGACATACGAACAGTTACAAGAATAAACAGTACCTAACAGAACTTGTAAACTGAAACAAGTGTATTTTAAACTATTTGTAGAATGTGACTAAAGTGATATAAAGTAAGTTGAAGATATTATAATCTGTTAAGTTTGTACCTTATTAGAAAAACATTTACGTACCCTTGTACTGGGTGTACTCGATAGTATGGGCCTACTATGATACAAAAAATTTATTTAAATAAAATTTGGGACACGTAGTGTTAAATGGGATGAGGTAAGCTCCATTTTCAATCGAAAGTATTATCTTATATCGTCCAAAACAGTCTCAATAGAAATACCACCTAAAAGCGGTGGAAGGATCCAGTAGTCCTTGGAAAATAATTGAGTGTTCGCTTTTTAAAGTGCATAAATGTCATTAAGAGAAATAAAAGGATTAAACTCGATAATTCTTTAACACAGTTAAAACAAAAGGTGATGATAACAATAACTAAATTCAAAAAATGAAGCAAACGCTTTCATACTACATATGTATTACANGAATAAACAGTATCTAACAGAACTTGTAAATTAAAATAAGTGTATTTTAAACTATTTGTAGAATATGACTAAAGTGATATAAAGTAAGTTGAAGATATTATAATCTGTTACGTTTGATAATTTTATTTAAAAAATCCATTGTTTTGAAAACGAAAGTGGAGAAGTTTTTGAAATGTATACAGCTAATGTGGGTAGTGTTTTATAGTGATGTGTGCATTTACCTCACATTGTGAATTTACTATTATGGCGCAGAGGTTTACCTACATTTTTTTATATATTCCAATTCGCGGTATGAAAAATACAAAATAAAATAATAAGGTAGTAACTTTAAAACATGTTCCATAATTAAATTGAAACTGAAACATGACCAAGTTTGTACCTTATTAGAAAAACATTTACGTACCCTTGTACTGGGTGTCTTAAACTCGATAGTATGGGCCTACTATGATACAAAAAATTTATTTAAATAAAGTTTAGGGTACGTAGTGTTAAATGGGATGAGGTAAGCTCCATTTTCAATCGAAAGTATTATCTTTGGGATTTGACTAGGGTTTCTGGTCAAGACTTCTCGAAGCGAGAATTCCCGGGAAATCTGGCCTTACTCGAGACGAGAAAAAAGTGTCGAGAAATCGAGAAATTTAAAAATCACGCACGTCTTAAATTCTTAACTGGAGTTCGTTTCGTTCATGCGTTCAATTCGTTTCTCGACAAATAACTGAGCGGTTAAAGTGGTTTCTCTACCAGCTCATGATTTATTTATTTTAAGTTTTTAAGGCTTTAGTTTACTTTGATGATTNAAGGGGGGGTCAAAATATAGTGAATCACCCTGTACCTAGTTATAAGTCTGTGTAGAAATTTTATTATAAGCAGATACCTAATGTTGAAGTGATAAATTAATAGGAAGAACGCTTCTGTATCTTTAAATTAAAGCTTGTTTTTTTTAAGATTTCTTCGGTTAAATTCCTTATTTACTATTTATTTAATTAAAAGACTGCATGATTAATGATTATTAATAATTATTATTGGAAGAAAACTACGATTCAAAAACATTGAAATAAACATAAGTATATTGAAAGTGTTTAATAAAAAAACAAGTTAAAGGTTTTTAAGAAGAAACTCAAAGTTTAATTTAGTTTTGTTAGTAGAAGTAGAAACATAAGTAATTAATAAAAATACTGAATAAATAATAAATGTTAATGATGATTGTTAAGTATAATAGCATGTTTATATTTCGCATTGCAATACCAAAATTATGACTTTTTAAGTTTTAGAAATTTCTCGAGAATTCCCGGGAATTCCTAGTCGAGAATTCTCGAGCCCCGAGAAAAAAGTAGGCCGAGAAATCAGAAACCCTAGATTTGACAGAAAGGACTAATGACGTCATCAATTATATTTTTTCCAGAAGCATACCCAAATTTTTTAAGAAGCTCTCGTTTTTCTAATAAACTTTTATTAGAGAAATTTTTCTGTATTATTTCCCGTTTAAAAGTTATAAGACCACCTAAAAGCGGTGGAAGGATCAAGTAGTCGTTGGAAAATAATTGAATGTTCGCTTTTTAAAGTGCATAAATGTCACTAAGAGAAATAAAAGGATTAAACTCGATAATTCATTAACACAGTTAAAACAAAAGGTGATGATAACAATAACTAAATTCAAAAAATGAGGCAAACGCTTTCATACTACATACGTATTACAATCTATTCTTTATATGGCCTCTTATTTCAAAACACATACCCAATCTTCGCCTGACTTCTTTGTGGGCTGCGTTTATTAACATTTCTCTGTTTAACTCATTACAAGTGTTTGGATTGTCTCTTTCAAATGATGATCTCGCGGAGGTGTTTTGTAAACCTTATTTTTTAAAACTCCCATAAAAAAATCGAGGAGTGTTAGATCTGGTGACTTTCCGGGACACTGAATAGGTCTATTAAGCCCAATCCATTTTTCTGGGGAAGTGTTATCTAAATATTGCTGCACAATCCTGGCCTTATGGGGTGGAGCCCCGTCATGCTGAAACTATAGATTTCTCCTTAGCTGCAAAGCCACGTTCTCCAGAAGTACAGGAAGTTCTTGTAGGAAATTTAGGTAATTCACGCTGTTCAATGTTCATAAAAATAAGGCCCAATAAAATGTCTACCGATGATGCTGCACCATACGTTTTCTCCAAAATGGCCTTGGTTTTGGACTAGATTTACAATGTGGTGATTTTCAATGGACCAGTAGTGTTCGTTGAGCCTATTTGGCAAACCATTACTGACAAACCGACTTTCGTCCGTCCAAAGAATGTTCAGAAAAAGGTTCTGATCAACAGTTTCTACATTTACTACAATTTGATCTATAAAATTAAGTCTGTTTTCAATGTGACAAATACTCCAAATTGTGAATTTTGTAGTCATGATACCCATTGGTCTTTAAAATTCGTTGAACGGCTGATTTATCCAAATTCAATTCCTGGCTAGCCTGCCGTATAGAATTTCGTGGATTTTGTTCGAAATACTGTAACAGTTTAACTGTATTAACATTGTTTCTTACCCTTCGGTCAATTATTTGATTTTTCCGAACAGAAAATGCATCTTCATTTCTTTTTAACAGGAAAAAAAAATTGGGTATGTTTCTGGAAAAAATATAATTGATGACGTCAAATAATACTTTCGATTGAAAATGGAGCTTACCTTATCTCATTTAACACCACGTGTCTCAAATTTTCTTTAAATTTTTTGTATCCTCACAGTAGCCCCATACTATCGAGTTTGAGACACTGTGCATAGAAACTTTCTCTTGTTTTAACGAGAACAAGGTTGCGGTTTAATTCGGATACCTTGTTATATTAAATTAATTGGTGGGCGCAAGCCAAATTTCGCTTGATGATAAAAAAGCATAAAAAATATATATACCTATGAGGTGACTTTGTCTATCAAGGTATTTAGCAGAATATTATGAATACCATCATAAATATTTACTCAATGTTATCGTCCGCACACCGAAGCAATATAAAGGTAGATAACATTAATAGCGAATTAAGTATTTAAAAATGCTTTTAGACATGGTGGCTGTCATCGCTGCGTTCCATCAAGAACAAAATTGGGCTCCAAAGTGCCTCCGGTAGCTGCAGCGAACTTCAGAATATGTTGTCCGCTACAGAGAGGAAAGGGTCGAGTAACATGGAGAAGTCTCCGAATGATCCTGGGATATGTCTCATTTCTCAGAGCCCCTTCAGGATATTACGGGTAAGTGGTAAAATATTGTCGCCATTTGTTGAGTTGGGGATATTTATAATTTCATAATTTTGAAGGGAACTACAGAAAAAATTTGCATAATTTTTTTTTGGAAATCCTATTTTTGATACTTAAATAGAATGTGGTAGTCAAACTCAACAAAAATCATTGATAATGATTTTTTTTATAGAAATACTCTAAAAAATTAGAAAATTTTATGACAATGATTCTTTTGGCACTATATTTAAAATTAGTTCTTGTGAAGCGAATAATTTAGCTCTTACTGTTGATTTTTTCAACTGATGTTAGATTAAAAAAGTACGTCAAAATCGTTCGTTTCCCGAATAAAATATAAAAAACCATCTTTAAATTTCAAAATATTCAGTGGTGTTAAATTCTGGGGTATTTGCTGACAAAATTACATTAATCTAGTCTATAGTCAAAGTTTAACCAGTCTACATTAGAGATATTTGCGCGAATGTTACATTTTCCAAAAATTTGAACACCCTTTTGGCTTGAAAATTGCGTTGATTCATAAGAACCTTTCTTCAATGATCCTCTATTATAGATGGCAAAATTACTTCTTGAACAGTATTTGATAATATTGATAATTGTCTTGTGTATTTATACTGTAAACGTCGTAGTAACTATTAAGTAAAAGTGACTAAACTATTTTCTTATTCGTTCAAGTAATCACAGTTTTATCCTCGGTTTAACTTCAAACAAAACATTCAAAATATCTCGAAGATAAACTTACCAGTAGATATAATTCAGATATCTATATGGAAATAATATACTGTTCGAAAAGTTGAAGATTGGAATCGTTAATAATGATAGTAATCATTCCTATTCTAAAAACAATGTTGCACGCATTTTTATAACCCTGGAGTCGAGTGAAATATTCGTAGTCTGAAAACGCTAAATCAAGGTAACAAAGAGAAATTTCATGGAAACTTCAACTTATGCAACGTCTTTAAAAAGATAGACAATTTAAAAAATACGTTTTTTTTACTTAAATCGGTGCAGCATAATCCGATTTCCAGTATTATGTTAACTACAAAGCTAGGAACTGCCAGTAACCAATCGTAGTTTGATTATGGGCATGGCATTCTACGTGGGTGGGGCCGATCCATACGAACCTGACGAATTTACCGCAGCGTGTGTAGACGGCTTTATCAGTTTTCTGCAGATAAAACACAGTCACTGTTAGTATTAATCATATTCCAGGACATAATAGGTTTTTAAAAAACATATATTTTATTATTAGATCTAATAATTTTTACTGTATGGTATTAAGGCAATTTCAACTATTCATTCAATTTTTCCAAAAATCCATATCAAGTAAAGTCAAACGATGATTTTCAATAACAAAGCACATATATCCCCACAGACAAGACGCAGAAAACTAATATTACGGAAAACGACTAAATAAGATTTTTTTTTAAATATTTATTTTAATTTCTGTCCAAAAAGCTGGAGATACTAGACACCAAAATATTATGTTCGAGCTTATCATGCCTTATACAAATGTCGCTGTTTTAAGAAACACAGGGTTTTCAAGGTTTTTTTGGTGAGAAAACGAATCTGAAGCTTATTTTGATGTTGCTCTTAAAGGGCGGTAGTTTCACCGTATTATTTAGGTAAATCAAAACATATTTTTTTATCTCTTGAGCGATGCTTAAAAAAGTAAAAAATCTAAAACAACGTTCAATTATACATAAAAAATATACTCTTGTTTAGGTCGCCTAACTTTATCGGTTTCTAAGTTATTTGCATTTAAAAGTTTCAATCTTTTGAGAATAAAAAATCATCACAAAATACATTGAAACTTTTAAATGCAAATAACTCAGAAACCGATAAAGTTGGGCGACCTAAACGACAGTACATTTTTTTTTGTAGAACTAAACATTTTTTTAGATTTTTAACTTTTTTAAGCATCGCTCAAGAGATAAAAAAATATGTTTTGATTTACCTAAATAATACGGTGAAACTAGCGCCCTCTAGGAGCAACGTCAAACTAAGCTTCAAATTCGTAATTCTCACACCAAAAAAACCCAACACTACCAATTTTGAGAGTCATGCTATCAAAACTTTCTCAATTATTGAGAAATTTCAGAATAAAATTTTAACTTTGAACACCCTGATGAGCTCAAACATAATATTTTTGACCCATTATTTCTGACTCGCCCTGTGTGTAGATATACTAACTTTTATATAGACCCTCTACGAATAGAAGCAATCTGTCTCTACGGAAGGGAATTTATGAACATTGGGTTACTGTCGTGATAAAACTGCATCAGCTTGCTTTAACAACTGGATATTTTCAGAATACTAATTTTCAGCCGGAACATTTTTCAATAGACTGGTTTTCACAGTTTACCTGCAAAACTTTTGCAAAAATACGATGTCGACTATTAAATTAATATACTTATACAATCATGTTTAAATTTTACTTTCAGTTTTGAAGTGTGAATAGCCAAGGGACTTCCGAATGTCAGAAATATGATGAATGTGTATATTACGTTTGTTACTTAAAACATTAACTATATTATAGCACGTTTTATTAATTGCTTATATGAATTCATAAATTTCTTCTATTTAGATAGAGTGGTTACCTGAAAATTGTTTCCCCCTTACACTTCTTCGTTCTGGTGGCAATTTACTTACAAAGTGTTTGAAATTGAAAAATTGCCAAAATTAGTATTGTAAATTAGGTAACTATAGTTTTACAAATATAAAAATGCTCCTAAGATATTTGGAAGAAATTCCAAATATACAGGAGATAACTAAAATACTTGGGCAAACTTTAATGTCGGATTATATAATATTTATATTATATAATATTTCCTTTTGCAAAAAACAATTGATGGAAACAATGCAAATAATATTTACGTTCATCCCTTCGAGCATATACTATTGAAGGTAGTAGAAATCTTTAGGTTTGGTTCGAGTGCAAGGATACTTTTTGTGAGTACCGGTGTAACTAATGGTACATGTCAAATTGAACGAAATAACCTGAGTTGTTCTTTAATTTAAACATTTTGCTGACCATGTATACAAGCAACTGAATGAATACTTTTTAATATCCGGACATACAGTAATATCAAATCAGTGGTAGTAAGCAAGCTTATATTTCTGAAAGGCTGAAGTCCTAGCAAGTCCTCGTTGTGAATAGAAGCGTATTTTATTTCATTCGTAGAACATGGCATTATGACTAACTTAAAATTGAAATTATATTCTGAACGTTCTATTAGATTTAGAACCTTTTTACATCATTTTTTAGAAATAATATGTCTTGTTGAGTAGACATTCAAAATTATAATCCTGAGTGACTTGAAAAGCTGTTCTATTCTCTCAACTTTGTAATTTGGTAGAGTTACATTAGCTTTAGATCGATCTTATCTTAGTCTTTAATGATTAATATTGTACGAATATTATAATCATTAATACCCAAAACATATTGTTTTTATTTCAGCAGAGTTCTTACATGTTAATCATTCCATTATTATTTATATCAGCTCGCAAGCAACAGTTTTCTTACAAGTAGATTTTAAAAAGTGATTATACTTAAAACATAACATTTAATACGAATTAACATTACATTTTCCATTTTTTGTTATGTCGACCAGAACTTACACTGACAGGAAATTTATTTTTGACTTCAAGGTAAATTTCTAAATCATAAATTATTGTAGACACCGTATTAGACATGTATTAATTGTTCGGGTAATGAATTTCTTGCATGTTTATAGGATAAGTTCAGCGTGCCGGCAATTTTTAATAACGTAAGTAAAAAATTGCTTCCCAAAGGAATATATCAATTCGATAAAGGTACTTGGTATAAAAATACCAATATAATTAAAAATGGCGCAGTAGAAAATTTTAATCTATGAAGAGTCATTTTGTTAAATCTATTGAAGCGACTATACAGGGTAGATAATTATTCCGAAAATAGTAGATTATTAGGCTCAAAATAGAAAAATGTTTTATATACAAGTCTTGTTTTGTATATGACTTAGCTGGTTTTTCTATAAGAGTATATAGCTGTGTATCAGAATTGCAAAGTTTACCAGAATTCAGATGTATACAGTAACGGGCCAAGAATGGATCCTTGAGGAACCCCGCAAGTTAAAACTTTTCTTTGGGCAAATTATTATAAATCAGCACAGACTGCGTACGTCTATACAAATAATTTTGTAAGAGATCTGAACATAATTTAATACTGTTTACATGAAGCAGTCAATATATTTTCACGCTTTTTTAACAGACCATCGCATTTTCTTAAGTTGAACAGGAAATGTTCAGTTTACGTTGCAATCTTAGAATTTTCCACGATGGCATCATGGATTAAAGTTTTAATACGGTTTCCTAAAGCACTCTAGGAATCTAAGAGTCTTATTCTCTGAAGATAATCTGCAAAAAGTTAAAACTATTTCATACGCTAAACTGTTTCGCTCTTTCATCTACAAAATTTGTTATTAGTCACCATTTAAGTTAGTTTTACGAATATAACGCAAATCTCTTACAAGATTAAATGTTTGAAATTGATGAAAATATGTTTTCGATTCATACTAATTAAATAGAGAAAAATTACATCAGTAAATTCTCTGAACATATTTATTTGTGACACTTCTTAAACATATTTATTCTTTGGGTGTTTTCAGCATTACTGAATATTGATTTTATTGATTGACTTTATTCTGAAGTCACTGTGTGATTTAAACTGCAATTTGTTACATTTTTCTAACGATTCATATTTTCAGGAGATTAAAAAACTACCTAGCTGTTATTTTACGACTTTAGAAAGCGATCACGTTGCGCCAGAAAAGTAAGATGGAACGTGTTGTAGTTCTACGTGCAGTGTATCCACAGCGTACTTCAGAGATAAATTTCGTTTAGAGCAATGCCCCACCTAAATTAAATCTTCAGTCTCAGACGAAACGATCAGAACTATCCCTGACAGACAAAATTTTCAGCATTAGGTATAGCCGCAGTTAAAAGAATCACGTTTCCAGGAATTAATATACTGAACATCATAAGAAGGTAAATTATCGGTTAAAACATTTTTCAAGACATTTAAAATAAAGTTTTATATCACTTTTAGAAAGTAAATTTTTAAAGTGATTACTTACCGATCAGGGGGCGGTAAATAATCCAATAAATGTAGAATTTCAAAAATCTATTTTTATTAAAGACAAAATTAAAATTACAATTTGAATGATTATTAAAATTTATTGAAGCGCATATAATTACCATAACGTATAATAAGTCGTCTTTTCAGCAATTTTCTGTCACACTGTAATTGTCGTCCACAATTTCAATGCGTTGGAACTGTTTTTAGTGAATTCATCTGAAAGATTTGCAGTGCAGTGACTAATTCGTACAAGATAAGGCCATGAATAATTCAGAATTCCAGGACCAATGTCCTTAGGAGAAACGTAATCATAAACACATCTATAAATAGTGTATCCTTGTGTTGTAAGATATTATCTGCCATGTAGAATGTCTGAAAATATCCATTTCTATTCAATCTCAATCCTTTTTCTGACGCATTTACAAGCTCCATATTTTCAGTTACTGTAAAGTACGTATTTCAAAAGCAAGAAAATTTTAATTAATAAAAAATATATTTGTTTCTTTATTCAGATTATAACAAACACTTCATTTATTTGGAGCTGAAAACAATCTCTTTCTTAACAGATTGTCCTCATGTTATTTTCTGTTGTCCATATCTTTCTTACTATAAGTTGTTTACAGATAAATTTAGCGTTGTGATTTTAACACTTTAAAGCTCTTGATAATTAAAATATTATTGTTATACCAAAAAATCGTCTTTACGAACAATACTGCTAAAAATATGAAAAAATAAAAATTAAATAATAACTAAAATAAATTACGTAGGTACTTTATGATGTTAAATGCAGTAGCAGATGTACAAATAAGGACTTAGACATTTTCATTGCTCGTCAATATTTATAGTTATAATAATTTTCTACAATGATCACATTTATCTCATTATCATAGTTTAACTAAGTTGTTTCGTCGACCTGAAATATTACTATCCATTTTTACTGCTAATGATATTCATCTAGTAAATTAAAAACTAACAACTGATGTTCAAGATAAAATACAGCGCTAATAATACGTCACGATATATTTACAAAATGAATAACTAACGATAGTTTATAAAAAATAAGTATAAAATAAGGCAACTAAAAATAATTATTCCTTTTCTCCTCAAATAGACACTTAATTTTAGATCCGATGTTGCATAAGAAATATATATAAAATAAATAAATAAAACAAACTTTTAAGATGAAATTAAAAATCCACTTTTAAGTTCGTTATAACTAGGCTTAGTACGGCGCGGAGTTTAACAGGACCGTAGTCAGATTACGAATGAAAATATTAATATGTTTACAGAAAATATGTCGCAATGTAGTAGTATTACCAAAGAGCAAGGCTAAGTAGAGCACAAATACCTGTATAAATTAAAATGACACCACTTAACTGATAAACCTTGGTGTTGAGACAAGGCTTCCGTGGCATATTGGAAGGAATTAAAACATATTAGGTACTACGCGCTTTTCTAAATTTTCCTTAGTGAAACGGCGACATTTCTCTTAATATTAACTTGTGTAGGGAAAATCACCGTACAACGTCTACTGTTGGCAATGGACGGTATGAGAAATTGCTGAGGCATGAACTGTATATTAAATATTTGCTGGTAACTCCTGATATGTACCAGATAAAACTTTACATATGCTACCCAAAATGGTGTATCCTGGATTTTTTTCCAACACTCTGCTTTTTTTCTTTTATCAGACTACCGACTGGGCGTATATTATTGGCATCATATATATTTTTGTACATCACCCATTATATCAAATCGTTCATTTAGGGATATCTAGTCCATATGATTCCAATTTACGAAATTACGAAACTTGAGATTCTCTAGTTTGTTTAATGGTATATTGCTTGAAAGAAAGGCGTTTGTAAGATCATAGAAAAATACAGAGAATACAAGAATACAAGAATTTACAATGCGTTCACACACAGTACAAAACAGGTCCTTTAATACGTATGTCCCTGTAACCTTCGGGATCACTGTCAAACCACATTTGAAATAATTCCTGTCTATTTCTTTTCTCTTTTGGCATTTTACTTGACTTTTCTTCCAACTAATAGCTGTTAATGTAAATTATGTTACTGTTTATAAATAGCTATTTAAATACACACGGCGAATGCATTTACAGCAGACGTAAATGAGAAAGGTATCGACGCGACACCAGCTACTACAAGGTTCCGTAAATAACTGAACAGTACAAAACGCAGGTCAGCTGTGAAGGCCACCGACCCCCATGCCGGCTCTGTTAAACTCTGCACGTGCACTAAGGCTAGCTATAACTTATATTTGACAGTAAAAGAATGTTAATTCAATCAAATTTTCCACCAGAGTTATAAAAGCCTGAAATTTTAAATTATGTTGTGGGTAGAAAATTTCATATAAACTAGACAGTGCTTTCTAATCAAAAATGCTTCAAGGGTGGATGTAGCCAGGAAAGCCCTATTGGCAGTATAATTTATCGCAATTAAATTTTAATTAAAACGAAGCTTAGAAAATCGAAATTACAATTAGGAGTGGAAAGTCATTTGTTTAAGTACCCCTTGGATTATTATGGAACATACAAATATTATATACAGGGTATTTGTAAATAAGTGCGTAATATTTTAGGGGGGTCGTTACTCGTTATTTTGTGAAAAAAAAGTTCATATAAACGTAGGTCGAAGTATGTTTTGTTTCCGAGATACAGTGTTCTAATTTTTTCATATATTTTTATTAATTATTTCAGAGTTTTAAAGATATTGTCTCAAAATTTGAAAAACGCTTTGGAGAGATAAATGAACCAGTGGTAATTTTGTATCGCTACACATATACGCCGTATTGATCACTTGTAAGACTGATGTAAACATTAAACCACTGTGATAAGAGCAATATGAAACCACAATAATACTGAAAACTTGATACATTTTATTACACACTGCAGTTGTTTTTAATAAAAAATAATTTCTTAAAATCGTAATGTTTTATAATTTTTTTTGATACCTATTGTAGGTATTTTTTGGTACACATATAAAAATATTTTTTTGGACAAATTGTGAACCACCATAATCATCATCAGAGCATTTAAATGTACCTTGTATAAATGTTGCACAAAATTGCACAATTCTTTCTACGTGATCAGGCAATTAATTCCATCCACCATAATTTACTTAATTGAATTTGGTTTCCTTTCCTCATAAATTTGAAAGATGAGCATTATAAAAATGGTAGCATAATTGATTAATAAATTAAATACACAATACATCATACACGTGCATTACTCCATACATGCAAATTATATATAAAAGCCCTTAACTCAACAATTTATCGATAAAAATTAATACACAACAATAATATTAACTAATTAAAATCGTGTGGGTTATCTACCAAGAATCAGAAGTCATTAAAACGTCTGTATTTCTTTGTTCGACATAACGTGCTTAGAAAATTAATATTCTGTAGAAAATTTTGTTTGTGTAATTTAAGCTTTACCTCAAACTTCAGATTCGGCGTACTGCGTACGGTAAATAACAAGGACGTGGTTTTCTCGTTGCGACTCTTCAGTTATCCTCCTGTGACCGACTGTATCAAAGTTCGCGTAAATTTCACACGCTACTTCTTTCAGAAAAAGGTGACGGTACACGTACAAATTTACAGAACCTCGGCAAAGTAATTATAAGTAAAATTTGGGTTTTATAGCTTTTAGCTTTGTGATAAATTTTTACGTAAGTTAATAACCGATTTTTAAAGCTGCTTTGAACTCCAATGAAATATTATCTACTTTTTGTGGCATACTAACAACAAAACCTATTTTACTCTTGAAGAAAATATACATATCATTTAATTAAAAAAGAAATGTTAATCTAAGCTACATAAAACATTACTACATATTATGAAATCACGAGTTACAAGACATTATAGTAGGTATTTAAAAATTGTCTAGGTTTATTTATGCAGTTTGTTTCATCTCAAAACAATTAATGTTATATTGCATCTAACGAAATTCTTGAACCAAAAGGATCCGTTAATTTGGTATTAGCCTTGTGTGTTATTTATTTTACTTTTTAACTACTTGTGTCAATCAGTGTAAGATTATTGGAAAAGATAAAAATAATTTATATAAAGAAAATATTAATGATTAGTTTAAATACAAAAAATTTGAACAAATTCAGGACAATTCGAAGTAGCAATCCCAGGAAATAGTCGAGACTGAGTTAGATTTTTGCTACATATTCATAACAATAATTCTTTCAGTTTTGAAAAATTATATCTATTTGGAAGATTTACAGATCTATTTATTTAAATAAAAAATATGAATCTAAGGTTATGTATATATCATATTACTGCATATTATGAAAACAGGCATTACAAAGTTTGTGATTATATTATCTGTTAATTGTTTACTTTATATTTTTTAACTACTTCTCCCTATTATATATTTGGGAAGAAAAAACTACTTTAATCAACATAACCCTTAGCTCTAAGTTTAATTTAACAACTTTTTATATATTTTTAGGTAATATAAAAAATACGTACCTAATATTAAAGTGTTATGAAAAAAATATATTAATTATTGATTTAAGTACAACAAATGTACCTGATCAGAATTTCAAATATTAATCCCATGTTAACATCCATCTGAAAATTTTGTTCTTGCTCAAATGTAGCGTGATTTGTACTGTGTATATTTAAATTTAATTTCAGCAGTTGCATGTCGTGATATTTTTATATTAATTGCACACTTTTTAAATGTAATAATAAGTTCATGTAGATATGATTCAACAGTTGTTTTACATGTTCAATGATGGACAAATTGATAGTTGCATAACATTATTTTAACAAGTTTTAATTTTTTATTCTAATTTAATAATTTAAAACGATTTTTTGTTAGGTCAAAATATTTACATTTAATTTTAACGCAAAAATTAATATTGATCTTAGCTAAAAAAAATAAATTCACATAATATCTTCAAAAGCAAGAATTCAGTCTACCTATTATAAATTTACATTACTAACCATATTAAGGACTGTTATATAAACTCTTTTTCATTTCTAATGCGACTAGTTCAACGGTATTTAGATAATTCTGTAATTTTCCTTTCTTAATATATCACATAAATGTTTCTAAATAGTAAAGAAACAAATAGCTATTTGGAGTGCTGTTGAAATTAATTTTTTGTCAAAGATAGGAATAAATCGCAAAAACTTAGTATTCTATACCATTTAAAAAAATGCAGAAATTCTATTTATTTTGCATTTTCCAAGAAATCTACAGTATTAGGTAACATTACTTCAAATTAATATTGACTGATCTATTAATTTGCATATTATTAGTATTTGAATTAATTTAGGAAAATTTAATAAGAATATAAGTAACTATTTTATCTTTTACGATTTCTTCAATTAATAGTGCGTATACTTATAAAATTCTGACCATAAATCAATAGCATACGTTTGACGAAAATATAACATCATTTATTGTCTAAATTTGTAAAATAGCAATATTAAAAATAAAATAACCGTTGTGGCGTTTTCTAGAGGTCATAGATGTTTCACAGTAATAATTAAAAAGTTATTTCCCCCATGAGATGCTTATTTACCTTAATTTATCAACTTTCATACCAATATTTATTAAAAGGTAGGTAGTTCTTGATCACAAAGAAAAACTTTTCATCTACTCATTAAACCGAAACATATGAGTCACGCACAAACTTCAGCCTCAACTGTCCAAACATAAACTTCTAAAAATATTTTTTTAAAGCGCATATTTTTATTGCAATATTATGTTTAGAAGTAAATTTAAATATAAATTATATTTAAATATAGATAGTCTTCACAGTTGCATTGAAATTACAAATTTAAATGTACAGTAAATTTTACAGAATTATGCACTAAAAACTATATAAAATTTCAGTGTTACATATTATATGATTTTGCTGGTGTTTCTATAAAAGTAATATTTAATACAGACTGTAACAAATTCGCTTCTCACTAAAGGGATTTCGGAAACGGTAACAGATACCAAGTAGCTTAAATAAAAAATCAAGGCTAACATGATTAGTTTTCGAAATATTTGAAAATAACCGAAATTTCGGAAATCCGTTTTTGCTTTATTTCAGCCTTGTTTGAGGTGATACTGAAAAGAGAAGAACATTTTCTCATGTCAACTTTTTGCCCTCTATCGAATGGCATAATAATTTTTTATATGTAACGTTTCATCTCTCCAGGACCATCATCAACTTCATTTTTTTAAATACGACCGTGGAAATTTTATTACATTTTTTGCAAGCCTTCATGATTTCTAATACTGTACTGCCTCGGCCCGAACCAGATTCAGACGTTTTATCTCGAAAGATTCATCTTTAATATATTCGTTCCAAAGTCATGTGAAATCCACCTAGTTATTTAAACTATTACCATCACACGTTACCATAAAACATTATTAGAGTTATAATCCCGTGCTCGTAGTTGTGTCTAGGTTTCTCTATAGTGCTCAAAATTTAGATCTAATTTTTTCAGAATATTCATACAAATACATCTAACATGCTCTTTCCCAGTTGAGGTTACAAGTATAATAAATTCCGATCATATTATGCTTATCTTCGTTTTCAACATTTGTCAAAACAGAAACGTTTTTGAACATTTACTGTAATTTTTGAAAGTATAGTATTCATTTGGAGTTTTGATTGTTCAAATGCATTTTTAAGAATTAATTTCTCATAATGAAGTTAAAATAATGTTCTAATTTTGACGCAACAGTTTTAGAATTTAATTAAAATTTCCCGAGGTGTCCCAATCATCTCGAACATAATTCATATATGTATTTTTACTAAATACACCGTTTAATTCATTATTGATATGAAATCAAGATTTACCAAATTATCAGCATCTGGGAAATTTTAAGCTTTCCGTTCTATGGTCATCATTATCTAAAAATTCTGTATAAATTTGCTAATTTAACCGATAATAATTTGCGTCAAAAAAAATATAAAATATTTATGTGTCAGTATCCAAAATAGCTTACATCTGATTAACTTCAGAAATATTCCACCATTTATGTAATATTTTTTTCGAATGTGCACTACATCTATTTTTATACATATAACACGACTACTTTTGTACCATGCCACGAAAGTTGAATTCCCTTAAGAAATTGATTCTTTTAAGTAACTTTATTGCGAGGAATTCCTGTTCTTCTCAATGTGGAAGTACAGGTCTACGTGACTTGAATTCAATGTGTGGCAAATCCGGTGGAAAACTGGGGTAAATCAGACAGAAAAAAACTGAATTAAATGCAAAGAAAGTTGATAGGGACCATATGTTCCTACGAGAATACATTTTCACCCAATTTATGTACAAGTCATATCTTGTGATAACTTATTTACATATTATCCAGCCTGATGTCGCGAACACCAAAATAAATATTTATGTTCTGTAAAAAATACTATATATGGCGCATAAATGACTTGATGACATAATGAAAATGGCAATACCGTTCACTTGCGATATAGACGGGTCAGTAATTTAGAATTTTATTTTTGTTATGTCGTGGCCTATGTAGTTACATAATTGTACTTTCTTCGTTCTTTCTTCTTAGTTAGGAATCTTTATCTTAAGAGGAACCTACCCTTGTTGTTCTCGGACTAGGTTCTGTGGGGGCGGATTATAACAAAGGCATGTCAAATATTCCTAGCTAAGTCTAAATTCGCGCTAAATTTTGTTTAAAAAAATAGTAGAGTAGACATTGCACAACTGCAATGTCAATTAAGAAAACCGCGATGAAATTATTTAAGTCTATTTACGTATCTGTTGTTTATTGATTATTATTGGTTGAATAACAAACCAGCTTCATCCAACAATGCGATATTTAAGGACAGAAGCCGCTTCTCTCACTTTTTTTTTTTCATAAAAGTAATCCACTTAAAGTAAAATAAGATTTTAGGACACGCACGAGGCTTTTACGGTCTTTTTATGGCAAAAATGGATAAAAGCTTCTTAAGGTATATGGGTACCTAGGCAACAAATGAGTTACTGCGAATTTCCAGAAAGTGGGTGCAATATATTTACTTATTTTTCTATTGAATAAGGATGTCCAGAGTAAAAACGTTTTAATTAATTTATTTTGTACTGTTGAAAAATATTGGATATAAAAAGTCAGAGTTGTAAATGGTAAAAAATTAAAACTAATGAAATTTGTGATATATTCAGATGAATGAGAAAACAGCTAATCAAATGTGCCAATTCCATAAATTGGTAATTTTAAATTATATTAATTGATTTACTTTTAATAGCAGATTCCCTAATTAAGAAAAAATATGTTCATATAAATATGTACTCGCTAAAATTTTGTTTTAGAATTACTTAGACAGTGTTAAAAATTCAAGAAGAAAGTGTCATAGTTGGGGGTAGTACTGTGAATGACATTTAATATCATTCGTAAATATAACTATTCTGTTTAGATAAATGTGAAGTATCTACTGCTTTACCATTAAAACTGAATTAACAATAAAAAAAAACAATAAGATAAAAACATATTAGGTCAACCCCTGACCTACGTTCCTGGACGTTAAAAATAGATGATAGACTATAGAAGCTAAATCACATTAAAAAAATTGAATAATATTTATCATCGAAATTAGGTAAAACGTCAATAAATTATTCATATCTTAATATTATAAATGTGTGTACGTGTTATTAACATACCCTACTAGTGTAGTAAAATATTGCAAGAAATGGCTTATTCTGGGAAATATGTTTGAAGGCCTTTGAATTTCTAACCCTGCGCATCTCCAGCAATTGGCCAAAAACCACCCCTTTCGTTATTTCGGACCCCTGGATGAACTATATCTCTACACTCCGTTTTCGAGGGTGCTTATTCTGGGAAATATGTTTGAAGGCCTTTGAATTTCTAACCCTGCGCATCTCCAGCAATTGGCCAAAAACCACCCCTTTCGTTATTTCGGACCCCTGGATGAACTATATCTCTACACTCCGTTTTCGAGGGTGCTTATCACGAATATGATAATCACAACCCCTCACAACCGTCACAACACCCCAAAATAACTCAATTTAATTTTTTGCAATAAATTTACCTTAGCCCCCATTTTGCGAATCACGAATAAAATGGTTAGCACTCTCGCCAACCCTCGCAACCCCCTACAAAAGACCCAAAACCACCCTTATTTATATTTTTCAAATACTGTCACTACTACTAAGAAAAAATACTCCAAAGTGAAGAACGTATCGAAAATCATGACATTTCTGAACCATCTTCTCCAAACTGTAAACTATGTAGGTTAAATTCATTGTACCTTTGAAAACAAAAAATGTATTGTACTCAATTGTCTGTAGGTAATATTATATTTTAATGAACTTTTTTTCAATAGAAACACCAATATTCCTATGATGAGCACAAGTTTTTTTGGAAGTTAAAGGATTTTTCAAGAGTTGTATCTTGTCACCCCGATATTCGTGTTCAGTACCCTCGAAAATGGGAAGTTACTTTGTTGGATTCCATAAAATCAGATTAGGAGTAGTTTTGAGAGGGTTGTTGAGAAAGTGTTCTCCATATTCGTCATCAGCATCCCTGAAAATGGTGGGGGGAGCATGGAGGTTGTTTTTAAGGGGAGAACAAAAATTAAGGGTAGTTTTGGGCTATTCGGGGGAATGCGAGGATTGTGATCAAGATATTTGTGATCAGTACCCTCGAAAACAGGGTCTGGGATATAGAGTTCATCGCTGAACCCCGAAATAAAAAAGGGGTAGTTTTTGGCCAATTACTGGGGATTTAAAAATTCAATGGACGTCAAATTCTGATATGGAACTCTAGAAAACAAAGCGAGAGAGGGTTGTTAGCTGAAACAAATACTTTGTTACATTTGATATTGTTTCACAGCACTATAATTGTGCCAGTAATTTTTCTTCACCCTGTACAATAATTATTCTAATAATCCTGTAATTATTCCATTCTTTCCATTTCCATTCTTTAAAATTACATAACTGGCACAAAATGTTTCTTGTTCATGAAAATCACAACACATAATTTAATGAGTCCCGAATTTAGAAACCGATATTTTATTTTTTGATCTGTCGAAACTGTGAGAAAACGAACGTTATCTAGGGTTAATTATTCATTCGACGCGTCGCGCACTGATATTTGGTCGACACTGGCACTTCAAGACACGTCACAACAATGACCGACAGTCATTTTTTAAAATAATTTTTACGTTCTGTCAATCAGAGTACAATCATAAGCGCCGTCAAAATTTTTTTCAGTAATGAAGCATTAAATAAATGTAAAAAATTCAGTAATATAGGATGTTCCCTTTTTAAACATACTAACTTTAATTGTTGATAGAGGTCTTTATTTTGAACAAAAAGATCATAGTAGACGGGAAGTCCACATATATAAAATTTCTATTCCTGACTATTTTGCAATTTCATGACATTTTTGACATCGTTGATCAATATTGAACGAACAGTAAATGGCATGGAACCATTTAGTGCATTTAGTGCATATAAGGTTTACACAAGATTTTAATTGAACTGGAAAATGTTTATTAATGATCTATAAAGATAAATTGATTATGGCGTTATTTATTTGAAAACAGGTACCTAAAACAAACCCAAATTAAAGTAGATGTACAAATTGGAAGGCGGTTCATAACTAGCACCAATAATGACTTTAAGTTTGACAAATGCACTGGCATGGCGTAACAGATATAGGCCAAGCAAATAAAATTTTTACTTCAAAAATTTCTATCCGCGAGATTATTGTAAAATTGTCTAAAGGAACATAACACAAGACATCTCTTATTTCGTGAGTCAAAAAATTCACAAATTATTTTCAATTTATTGTTAAAAGATTCTCAAAATTAAAAAATATTAATAAAAATAATGCGGTCGATAAAATTACAATTTTAACTTCTTGTAAGGCGGTGAATTTGATTCCATATCATTTTCTTCTTTTTTATCATATGAATCTTCTTCGTCATCTTCTTCTTCTGTAAATAGATTCATCAGCCTCGGAAAATTTTTACTTTAATTTTACATTTAAATCGTAATTAAATAGCTAACAAAATATTGAAAAAACAAGTTTACTTTGGCTTAATATGTAAAAAAATAACTTTTTAAATGAACGAGGGCCTCATTTATATATATAATAATAGTAAAATAATTCCGAAATTGAAATTTTAATTAGTATTTCGTTTAACAATAATTTTTGTGCATTTTTGTAAATTAAAAAAAATGAAGTATAAAAGATACATTTTTTCTGGGGTTCAGGGCTATTCTACGAATTCGTAAATATGCCCATTGTTGTTATTTTTTCGTCGAGCTACCCCAGTTTAAAAAAAAAAGAAGTTTCTACGATGAACAGAAGCCGAAATATTGCAAAATTTACAGCACGCATCAATTTGAACTTTGGATTTCACTTTCCTCGCGCTACTTAGCAAGTACCTTCTCTTTAAAGGGCTCGTGAGTCGTTAATTTTCCACATTTTTCAATGCAATTCACGGGAAATCGTAGTTTACGTCGTAAACTTTATTTTGCGAAAAATTCAAGTCTTAATGTTTATAAACAATTGCGCTACGATTTTTTAAACAAAATTCTTATCTTGGCTCTTGTTGGTCGTAGAGGGTGTTTTTTTTTTAAATTTATATTTTTTTGCCAGCTATCCATTGCATCTATTTTCGGTGAGGTAGCATAAATAGCAACAATTTTAGTCAAATTGTTTATAAGCGAAAAACGCATTGTTTTTTAATGCACAATTTGAGAATGTTAATGTCAAAAAAGCGGTGATATTTTTAATAGGCCGCTTAATTACGTCTTTAAGATTATAATGACGCTTTCAGAATCATGTTTGGTTGAAAATTAACGCCTGTACAGAGGCTTAAAGTTCTTAACGTTTGGAGCCTCCGTTATAAACAAAGTGAATTGTGCGAAAACTATTGCACCTACAGCGCCCACTTTTGGCACACTTTTAAAGTATGACAAAACCCTCAACTTGTCATAGGTTTTGCGATAGTTGAACAAACAAATGCAAAAATGGGCGCTTATCTTATTTTTTTTGCAATAACTTTTTTGTTTATTAACCGATTTTAATTTAACAAGTCTCATTTTCTGGATAATTTTATTCCCTACAAGCTGTCTTCTCGCTAAAATTGATGGTTTTCCCTACAAAGTGAAAAAACTGTTTTCCTCACTTATTTGTTTAAATAGAAAAGTTAGCTAATCAAATTTTTTGATTCACGAGATGAGAGATGTCTTGTATTATGTTCCTTTAGACAATTTTACAATAATATCGCGGATAGAATTTTTTTCGAGTTTCTCTTTTTTTTTCGCTAATTTTCCTGGTCTAATAATTCAGATTTCTGAATGCATATTAGTTGTATTTATTTAGAAAGAATATTCCTGCTGACTTCAGGCAAAATTATCAAAGGGATTCATATCGGGTAACCCGAAGAAATTCTAGAAAAAATGTATCTATTCACCGTAAGGTGACCTCTTGTTCTAGTAAGGTATCAATTTAAGGTAATAAAATCGCATTAGCAAAATAATTGTCATTATGATATTGTAACACTAATAATAAAAATTGCCGTCGATTTCCCTCAGCGTACATAAAAAACAATAAAATGAACACGGCTTCTATAAAATTGCTTTTGATTCTTATAGCCTCATAATATGGTCTGTTGTAATGTAACATTTTTTTAATGAACCACAGAATTATAGTATTATATGCTAAGGTAGTGTGAGCTTGCTGACAATTCATTCGATCTCTGTTAAATTCCTAAGAACAATACTGCACATTTCAATAGAATTGACGCATAATTCGTATTCAGAATTGACACGCTATTGATTTGAAGGAGATAGAGTATTGTACTTGAATATTTTTGCGGTTTTTCGGTAAAATTCGGCTATTTCAGTCGAGAATCACGAGACGCCGGTAGTGTATCACCTGTTCATCTTTCAATATCTAATGCGATATATATTTTAACATTGGTGTTCAAAGTAAAGCTCTAGATAGTGTATGCATGTGCGTGCATATGTACCTACTTGACATTTCCAAGTATTTTGAAACTAAAACTTTACGCAAGGCTTTTTTAGCACGATAAACAAATTAAATTTGTTATTTCGGTTGATAAGGTAGTACTTAAGGCAGGTTCTTGTGTATAAACTTTTCTACTAGAGGAAATAGCAAATATCCAAACTGGGCTTCAAACTGAGTAGCAGAGCCATGTCTGTCCATGGCTCTATACGGGCTTATAAGGAATGGACCAAAGTTCTTTTTAGTCAAAAGAAGCTGTCGGATGAGGAGATCAACGAGGCACTCATGGTATGGACATATATTGTTATAGCAACCCATTGACAGCTTTTTATATACCCCTACTTTACAACATAACTATTTTTTCCTTATGTAGGTAGTCCTAAAACTTCTTCTGCATTACTACTATCTTTACTTTTACATTTTTCCTTTAAATCAGTATGGTTGCCTCACTTGTTAATTTAGTAGAAAATTTTAAATAAATGAAAGACACATTTTTGATATTTTGAGTCGGTTTCTTACTGCCAATAAATTCTTAAATTTAGATATACATATTTTTTAACTCCACAAAAATGCAAGTACCTACTGAAGAATGAAGTTTTGTGAGCAATTCATTATGATATGTGTTCCATACACTGTAAAAAAATCTGTGTGAGTGAAAGCAATACAGGTTCGAAGTGAATCTATTGAGTGAAATTAATGAGTAAATTTTCTCTCAATATTGGGCATTTTGACCGTTTTACTCATTTGTGATTATATTTGAACTAAAACTGAGTACTTTCATTCAAATATAGGTACTCTTTAAATAAATTCTTCACGTAAACTCGTATTTAGTGCATTTGTGCCTAAATCAGAGTAAATGTCCTCATTACTGAGTGATCTCACTCTTTTTCATATACAGATGCATTGTCTTTGTCTGTTGCCATCGCCCCATTAGGTTATCTCGTCACCGTGGCGTTGTGGATGGTAGTATGGCGTATGGTGTGCTTTGGAGTTGGACAAGTATCGGTTTATCTGGTTATTCTAATGAAAATTGTATTTAAATGCAATGGATTAATTACAGTAATTAAAGACAATATGTTAAGTCTCGATTAATATTTGGTTAAATAAACGGATAGTTAAATTGTTGTCTATAATTACTTAATTGTAACGTAAATATAGGTTATGGCAATCTATTCGTCCGATCAGTTCACCAATTCCTTTAATCGAGACCTAAAATATTGTCTCTACAACAGATCTGTGTAGAAACCACTGTGGCAGCTTAATAGTTTATGACTTTAATGCAATGATATTTAAATTAAAATTTAATGAGAATATAAACCAAGTCTGAGTAAAAAATTACTCAACAATAGTTAAATTTAAATCATATTAGAGAAAAAGTCATTGGGCTTATAAAGAATAGTGGTCTTATACAGAATAGTGTCAAAAGTCACTTAATTGATAGTTAGCAGTAACTCGGATTTGAGTAAAACTCACTCATTTTTGATGCAATAGTTTCACTCATACTAATAGATTAAAAATTTCAGTCAATCGGGTGTCGACAGAAATTGATACATTATTGAGTAAAATTGAGTGAAATTTAAGCGATTTTTTTTACATTGTATTTGGTTGTTTTTTTGTATGCGTTTCGTTGTTCAGTTTCTATCTACTAAAAATTTGAGAAAGCATTTCTAAAGAGCTTATTATTTTTCTAACTATATAGATTGATTCCAACAGTCTTTGATAGTTCTTATTATTTACTAAAACTAATTTATTTACCTACGAGTTACATTAAATCAGATTTGTATCTTAGATATCAATATAAGATCTTGAGAGTTTCGAATTTATCAGAATTCAGAATCAATATTGATGATTATATTTAATTACATTGTAAATAATTGGGTGAGTGAACCCCTTAAAAATACTAAGCAAAAGAATTAATCCACCGAGTTAAATTATTGAGAATATTTTCACTTACTATTGACCATTGGTATACGCACATACAGTGAGTATTAAGTAAAGCTCTGTATTTTGCGTTCTGATTAAGATTCGGTTAACTGAATTAATTGGAAATATTATTCTACCGATCAGTTTATATTTTGAAAAAGTTACTTTTTACAGTTACTTTGTGTTATTTTTTTTTTAATTCGAGTTTACTTTTTGTTTATTTAATCGCTTTTCCTTTAAGCACCTATTTCAAGAAACTTTGTTATTTTACAATAATATCCGAATGTGTTAAAATCTATTTAAACAATGTCTTGGAATTTGTTAATAGCAGGCGAAGAATTTCAATAAATTCTGAAAATTATGTTTAGGTAAGTAAAAAATTGGACTTAATTTCACACAATTTCACTTCATTTTTGTCCACACCCGATTGAGTGAAAGTTTCACTCTATTAATATGAGTACAACTAAAATTTTATGAGCGAAACTGCAACTGCATACGCCATACAGTCGTGCTCTAGAAGAAGTGTAGTAGGTGTTAAAGAATGGGGACATTTACTCTGATTTAGAAGTATGGAGAATTTATTTATTGGGTACCTATATATGAGTGAAAGTAATCAGTTTTAGTTCAAATAGGTATTATCAAAAATGAGTAAAATTATAAAAATGCTCAATATTGAGTGAAAACGTACTCAATAATTTCACTCCGGACCTTTATTGCTTTCAATCACATCGATTTATTTACAGTGTACTGCATCTAACTAATTTCACTATAATCAAACCTGAACAAAAGTTAATTCAGTAATAGTTAAATTTGAATCATATTAGACTCGACTGAATAAAATTCATTACTTCTGCTTTACTAGTTTCACTCATAAAATAACTGTTTTACTCGTATTAACAGAGTGAAAATTTCACTCACTCCCGTGTGAAAAGCAGTCGAGTGCAATGTGAGTGAAATTTCAATCAATTGTTTTTACAGTGTATGTAAATTTATTTATTCTAAGGACGTTATGAAATATATATATATTACAGATACCTAGTTCATCCTCTAGTATCTGTCGAAACATCCTTGTATAAAATTTATGTAACCACGTCATGTCTCTAAATTTTATGATCAAACATCTAGAATCTCGTTATGTCAGAAGTTAGCAAAAGTTCGACTAAATGTAGGCAGTTAAATTTGATATAAATAAGTTATATGTAATAAAGTAGCAAGTTTTCAAAGAAATTATTTCAGAAAAGTTTTAATATTAATTGGTTAACTTTTCAAAATTATAAATGATTAAATTCCAATTTATTCTTCAACAAATTTTATAAACTCAATTGGTAAATTGCAGACATCTGATTGATAGATTTAGATATTTAGTAGTGACAATATGAAAGTACTTTGAAAAATATATTTTTAGTAATCAGTAATTGCGATTCACTTCTATAATAAAATCTGATTTAATAGCGTATATTATCTGTGAAGAATTAAAATACATAAAAAAATGTAATTCGAAAAAAAATAATGTGAATATCCGACTCTAGAATCTGTTTCACAAATTGGCATATTGAAAAACGATTGTTTTCAGAATTTTTCCAAAGAAAAAAACGCTACTCTTTTTTTAAAAGCACTTTTTTGGTTTAAAAATAAAAAATATAAAATACAAAAATTATTATTTTTATATATTTTTTTATAAAACCACCTCAAAATGATCAAAATGGAAAAAAGTTTATATCTTAGTTTTTTTGAACATTTTTTACCTAAAATATTCCAATGCTTATTAAACTTCTTGAGGGGTTGAAAAAGAAAATTGGGAAAAATTCATGAAAGCTATTCTAAACGGGTACAAAATAATATTTAAAAAATCAGGAAAATTAAAAATGGTCCTTTCAAGACTTCCCATAGAATAAACTATTATCTATTTACAATCTATTAGTAAAAACAAAGATGAGGAACAAATCCGCAGAATGAATAAAGATGAGCAATGCATTATAAGGACTGAACTTAGAAAATATAGTACCTTAAGAATTATACATACAACTTTTTAAATGACTAAGTTACTTATTGTTAGAATTTATATAATTATCTGTCTACTTACAATCACGGTCTAGCTAATTTGATTATATTTGTGGATATTATTTAATATCATTCACAGAGTGGGAGTAAACCTCATTAAATCGTAGGTGGAAGGAGAAAACAAGAAAACACTATAAATACATAAATTATAATTCTACTTAAGAGCTGGCACATGCAAGTAAGTTTAGATACGACCTATATTTAGTCAAAGGGAAATAGCTTGTTTAGTTAGTGTTATATAGAGGTGCGATAAAATGTAACTTCATAAGATTAAATTTTAAAATTTTAAATTATTTATTATTATGAAAAGAGTAAACCCAATTCAAATAATATTTGACATTGCGAGTATTATTTTTAAAACATCATAGTTTCGTTAACAATTTGAGGATACACCTAATGATATTTAAAAATGTCTAAAACTAGATTTGTTCATACATTCAATTTTACAGTGAATTTTGTCCCTATTTTTCTTGATTTTACGATAATAGTCCAATTAACTAAGCCTTTAAATCGAAATTTTGTCAACTTGGCGGAATTTTTGATATGAGTTAGTTTAAGGTATATTATAACAATAAGTGAGAGTAATTTTTTGTTCAACGCCCGGCCAAGGGTGGGAAAAGATAAAACAAAGGGCTTTTTCAAGATAACTCAAAAAGGGTAAGAGCTAGAAAAAAAAGTTTTTCATGAAAGTTATAAAGCAGACAATTCTACATAAATGGTCTCTTAGCTTTTTCTTATACTATTAAAATTAACAGAGTTAGGGACGCTAGAAGTTAAGGGAAGATTTCAGAAATTTAATTTTGTTAAATCATTAAAATTAACGATTAAAAATTTGATTTTTTGTTATAACTTTCTTATTAAAAATTAAAAAATATATCTATTTCTCTGAAAAGAAAAGTTACATATTTTAGAGCAGATTGAAAAAAAAAATTACAAAATTCAATCATTTTTCTGTTTATGATTTTTTTTTAAATTTCTGAAATCTTCTAGCCTCCCTAACTCTGTTAATTGTAATAGTACAAGAAAAAGTTAAGAGGCCATTTTTATGTAGTATTGTCTGCTTTACGACTTTTTTTCCTAGCTCTTACCCTTTTTGAGTTATCTTGAAAAAGCCCTTTGTTTTATCTTTTTCCACCCTTGCCGGGGGTTGAACAAAAAATTACTCTCACTTATTGTTATAATATACCTTAAACTAACTCATATCAAAAATTCAGCCAAGTTGGCAAAATTTCGATTTAAAGGCTTAATTAATTGGACTAATAAATAGTACGTAGATAAGTAAGTAAATTTGAGAATTTGATAGAATCGAAAAATTAAGAAAAATTATAACTATAGTGGAACTGATACTAGTAAATAGTAATATTTGTTTATAAAATTAGTTTAAAATGTTGGTGTCATAAGTAGATGCATTATTATAAGGTGAATTTTAATAAAATGGCGAAGGCGCCTGGATTAATACTTGTGCTTTTACGACTATATTTTTTTGATAATTCTATTGACCAATGAAATATTTGAAATTTTAATCAGTCAAAAAATAATGTATCAAATACATGAATTGGCACGAGAGTTCGATAAATCAGATATTAGACGCTCCGGAGAATTACCAAATAGATAACCCTCGATAAATGATCTATTACTTAAAAATATATTCCTCAAACATATTTTCGATGACTATTATTAAATTTTCTCGTCTATTATAAATTCCTTTGGGCTACCATTTCTGATAAAAAATCACCTACTGTTAGATGACTGAACTGAAGTTTCAAATATATAATTAAATGTGGAATATTTATTAAATATCATTGGAGATAATGGTCTTGTTAACTTTTTTCCCAATTTTATTTTTCCAATCGGAAACCTACTTTTGTATATTATATCATTTTACTTAAAATTAGGTCGATAGAAACTTTTTTGACAAAGTTGCAGTCTCGTATGATATTTACGATAAAAGCTTGGTAGAATAACAACGTAATTGATCCATAATTATCAAAAAATGACAATTGATCAGTGAAATGGAAAAAGGAATAAAGGTAACGAATATGGATGACCATATGACAATTGTTCATAAATAAAATAAACTGTAGTTTAATATGAAATTTTTAGTAGATTCAAATTCAGTATAACTGATTAGATTTGTCCAAAACAACATGTATTGTACAGATAAATTCACAACTTCTTCAAATATAAATTATAATAAACTATATTAATGGCATATTTAATTATATTTTCCAATATGTCACATGTTCACATTAAATCCCTTCCTTAGATAGTATGATAGTGTATCACCTAGTACGTTTTGAAAACCCAAAACAGCATAAATTCGTATTAACGTATTTCAAACTTCGTTTCGCAAATATGTTCCTCATTTTTAATATACAAATTTTGTAGGCGGCTGAAAGTGGCAACCTAGAGATTTTCGAGCGCTTGTACTACGCTGAACCATCCAGACTTTCCATTAAAGACAGTCGAGGCAGGACACCAGCTCACCAAGCAGCAGCTAGAAACAGAATAAACATATTAAAATTCATACTGGAGAATGGAGGAGGTATATCTATTTTTTTTTATAAATTAATATATAATAATATTCTGTAGGCCATACCTAGTACGATATAGGTTATTATCGGTTTTTAAATTTAATTTTTAATTTTACCTTTCATTTTGAAGATATCAATGGGAAGTGTTTAATGGTATACTGAGAGAAATGTCTTTTCGCCATGCTAATAAAATATCTGCATTAAATAGACCCAAGAAAAGTTATGTTGCTATCATAATCAAAAATATTTTGTTAATGGAAACTATAAGCGATTAAAAAGTATTTTGCTAACCTTTCATTTTTGTTGCAAAAGTTTTTATGGCAGTTGTTAAGTTGTCATATGACTATATCGATAAATATCTTATTCTACTTCAAGTAAACGACATTTAGACACAAATAAGTTATCATTTTGCGATAACTATGTGCACTTAGCTTGATTTAATTACGAATTTTGCCTTTAATAAACTCTCTTCTCATTTAAAAAGATACAAGTACAAAGACAAGATGTTATAGTTACATAGTCTCACGATCCGTTGCTATTTACTTTTACTCTATCAATATGAAACAAAAATTATGAGCCAATGTTATGAAAACTATAAGCACTGGCGCTACACATTTTCTAGTCAGTATTTTTATTTTAAGTTGATAGTGACAGTTACAATAATTAATATTTCTTTGCAGATTTAAATAATCTAGATAACGCAGGGAATACTCCTCTTCATGTTGCGGTTGAGCACGAAGCGTTAGATGCTGTTGATTTTCTGCTAAAGAAGTAAGTACAAGATTTTTATAGACTTAAAACTGATATAAATTGATTTCCATAAAAATATGTATGCATCATTATTATTATTATTATAAAACGTTTGAAAATTATTGCAAGAGGCATCTTCAAGATTACTTCAACTGAATGAATTTAATGATGTTTCTTCTTATTTATCATGGCTAGAAAACATCATAAAACGATATTTTGCATTATGATGAATTAGTTGTATTTATTTGTATTTGTATAAAAATATTTTTATCCAACACATATATAATGATAATATAATTTCTTTGGTTTTAAAGGAATAATGTGGCCTATAAGTCACTAGTGAGTTGTAAGTCATAAGTCACTGCTAATTATGACTTATAACCCACTAGTGACTTATAGAAATCATATAAAGACAAATGTTTCATTTATTTTTCTAGTTTTTAGTAGAAAACCAATTTGAAATGGTAATAAGTCAACAAATAACTTAAAATGCTACAAACTTACAATCTACCTACTTATTATTATTATCTATGGTAAAGCCGTAATTTGATGCGAAAGGATAATTGGAATCATTTTGTGATTTGATAAATTTATAGAAGAGGTTGCCCCTTTGCTAGTACTCACTTCAAGAGGTTGCACCCCTTGTATCTTTTTAGCAATATCAATTTTGCTGGAAATTGACTCTTCTATATAACCTTCTGCCACGGTAGATGACTTCCATCCACTGTGGCGTTTGAGTGTTGTAATGTCCCCTCCAGCATTGGCCAAGAGAGTTGCAGATGCGCGACGTAAGCCATGCCCTTATTAATACTAACACATTGCATTTTCCCTTTTGAAAATTGCAAATGAACCTTTTATGCTGCACATTTTGAGGCCTTAGCTTAGAATATTTTCTAATTAATTCAATTGGAGTAACACAAAATCCTTCATTTAACACAGCGAAGCTTCTTGGTTTGTTCGTTTTAGTATTTGAAATCACGATGTGGATATACTGCCCTTTGTCTTCTATGTTGTCTATGCTTAGATGGGTCAATTTCTCGCAACGGCAAGCGCCAAAAACTCCTAATATCTACGCCACCTAAAAACGACAAATTTAATAAATATAACTCAGTTAAACTAATCAGTAGAACCTACCTTATTTGTTCTCTTTCTAAGACCTTGGATTTTTTGGTTGACAACTTGAAATTTTAAGTTACTTTTATTTATTATTAAAACGAAATTCTATGAAAGTGTTGGATACAATTTTATATATGTTACATCATATCGTCTTATACTTGGGTAAATTAAACATTTCCCAGCGTGACTTATATATACTGTAACACACTAGACCGTAAATAACTGCTGTTGGTTCGAATTGATATATTGAAAAAAAAGAAAACGGTACAATGTACAATGTACTACAATATATCTATAAATGAGTAAACAAACTAGTAATTCAAAATAATTAAATATGTAATGTACTCAGTGCATTTCAAACAAAAATACAATTTACTGAGGACGGAAATAATATAATATCTTAATTTTAAATCTTAAATTAAAAACAGTAATGAAAGGAGGAATAAATGGAGTATAAAAAGGTAAACAGACAGAAATTTTTTCGAATCCACAAAATAGTCCTGAGATTATAACAAAAAATCGTAAGTTAAATTTCTTCTAAATTCTCTACATGGTTCTGATATGGTACAATACAGTTGTCGTTATTATGAAAACGAATATAAAGATAAAGTTAATTATTCTGAATTAATTTATTCTAAACTTTTTTTATGTTCTTTTTATAATAATATAATAATATATAATA
>NW_019416215.1:431219-554085 GCF_000390285.2 Anoplophora glabripennis | reverse complement strand
ATAAAATTTAAAATTTCCCATTTAAAAATTCTGCAGCATTATAAAAACATTCATTTGATAAAAATTGTCTAAGTTTTCGTTTAAAAACATTTGGATTATTCTCCAGTCTCACACACTCGGGCAGCCGATTCAAAAGTTTAATCCCCATATAGACTGGGCTTCTTTCAAAAAGACTAGTTGCATGTTTAGGTGGCCTAATAGACTTTGAGGATCTAGTAAAATGATCATGATAATCGGAATTTCTGCAAAAATTCTGTTAGTTATTTTTTACATAGAGAATGCACTTGTATATATAAATAGAATAGAATGTAAAAATATATTATAGAACCGCAATCTAATTTAGATCTCTAGTACAAAATAGAGTTTTTTGATAATTAACCAAAATTTGTTACATTATGATTTTAAATACGTAAATACGTAAAATATTTTGCCATTATCGTATAATAAAATATCAGTGAATTTTGGAGAACAAAACAGAACTTTCAAATTTTTGAATACATATTTTTAAACAATTTACCATTATAATTGTTATTTTTAGTACTACTAATCTGTTCCTAATATATCAACTGTTAATTGTTTGAATTTTAATTTTTATACCTTGTAAAGTGTTCATTCTTTAAACACATATACTATATATTCCAAAATTGAATCGTTTAAAAAATAAATTTAACTGATCAAATAATTCTCTTTCATTATACAATACTGAAAGACTAGTCTCGTCACATATTTACTGTAGATGAAAAGGGCCTTGAATCTGGTTATAAGTAAACATGGAAACGAGTGATAACGAAGGTGAAATGTAGTCAAGCAAGCTAATTTAAATGAGAGGCAATCAACTTAAAGCTTTCTGTTACTAGATCTGAATTCGTAAACAAGGGGTCGTGCAGACGCTGCATGAATTAGAATCATTAATAAAAAATATTTAGGGAAAGTAATTTTTTTGAAATAGAATATAAATAACATAAGAGATGATATAATTCTTCTAAAGAATCATAAGCTTTTTGAGATTCGCAAATTTAAGCAAATTATAGTTTTCATATATACAAACAGGGATCATTTAATAAAAAAATGTTTGTATTTCATTTTCTTTTTTCATGTTACTTTAATGGTTTAATTTGCACTTATAAGAAGGATAGGCAAAAAAATATGACTTATTTAAAAATATATATTTTAGTGTAGCATGCTGACTAACATACGATTTGTTTTGTTTAACATAGGTAGATATATTGGAAAGATTGGCATCCGTTAAGTTTAGAATTCAAAATTATGAGACAAACATAATATATACAATTATATATAATACAACTACTTTCACACTTTTGTCACAATGTCGTTTCATACGGTTGTACTTACTAGTAGTCCGATCAAAATAGACATTTCAAATAACGAAAATTCCGACAGAGCTAAATTTTGGTGTAGACCTTGGGTACACCATTAGAAATAAAGTGTCATAAGTCCCCATCGATTCTATGCGTGCTAAAAAAGTTATTCAGGATCAAAATTCAAAATTTGATTTTTTTTGGATTTTTTCCGAAAATGGTAAGTTTTATGAAAAAAGTAGCTCCGACAAAAGTTATAGATCTTAAAATTATCTACAAAAATGGTCCTTATACTTTTTTTTCTAAGAATCACCATTCCTGAGATATCGCGATTCCAATAGTTGAAGGAGTCAGGTTCTACATGATATGCACACATTTCCACACCACCTGTGAGGTAGTGTACTTTGGCGCGTTTTCTGTTTTTTTTATCGTGGTTTGTCCGGTAGGCCTACTCCACGAACTGTTATGACGGAATTTTCAGGGACAATACTCTTAACTGCATGATGATTATTGATATTGGTTATTGACATTAACTGTAGTTCTGATTTCTTTTGATATTTTAATCTGATTCATACTCTTCAAAGTCGACTTCAACAGTCATGTCTTCTTCGATTTCTTCTTCTTCTTCTTGCTGTATGTTCATAAATTGTTCAAATGAAGACGAATCAGCTGTCTCTTCATCGAAATCACATGAATCTCCGTCTGTTGTATTCAATTGGACATGTGAGCAAGACTGGCTTTGGCAATTAGTACACGCTGGAGAACACAGTAATCCTACTCTTCTACAACCACATTTAGCACTACAACCTTTTTGCAATTGCAAAAAATAGTGTTAAGGAGTTTTTCTGGAGCAGGTGGGAGTAAAGTTTAAATCGGTTCCAAAGTATTATCTGTTAATTTCCAACCCCAGTCTTTTGGGTCCAGTTGATTGCCTAGCCATGTCTGAACTTGATAGTATACTCGATACAAGTGTTGATTAGCAGAAGCCGATGTTGGAGGAAGACAAGATAGTTGTACTTGTTTCTTGTTTCGTGTATTTTTTACAAAAGTTTTTACAATAGAGTAGCCAGATGTTATTCAAGGCCATGCGGGTAGAGGGGACTGACTAAGGGACTGAGTTTTTTTTTGAGTGTATATTCTCAGAATAGTATAGTTTATACATATAAGATACTCAAATAGGCATTTTTACTTGTATTAAGTGCCTGACTATATACGTGGCATATATGTGCATATCATGTAGAACGTGACTCCTTCAACTTTTAGAATCGCAATATCTCAGGAATGATAATTCTTAGAAAAAAAAGTATAAGGACCATTTTTGTAGATAATTTTAAGATCTATAATTTTTGTCAATACTACTTTTTTAATAAAACTTACCGTTTTCGAAAAAAATCCAAAAAACTTAAAATTTTGACTTTCGACCCCGAATAACTATTTTTGCACACATGGAATCGATGTGGACTTTTGACACTTTATTTCTAATGGTGTACCCAAGGTCTCCACCAAAATTTAGCTCTGTCGGAATTTTCGTTATTTGACCACTATTTTTATGACTAATTTGACCGGACTATAGCGGAAATATTGAGTACAAAATCAATAGAACAGTTGATAATAGGCTGTAAAATCAAATATTTACAAAATTAATGAAATCAGACTTTTTGCAGGTTGTATTTTAGATACATATGTTAAACTACCCTGTAGTTGTTGTCCTCAGGAAGTTGTAACTCCTAACGTACGATGTAGCTTGCTGCAAAAATACTTAATTCAGTTAAATAATTGCGTCTTCCACAACTGAGGTGAAAATTAGCATGAAAATTTAATTAAGCTGTTATAACATAATCATCCTACACCTACTAATAAGATTCAAATACGAAATGCGGAAACGTTTGCTCCATAAAATTAATCTTAAGCGCCTCACTTTCCTCTACGCTCACAGTATCTACTGAATTGTGCAGAGTTGTAACGTCTTTAATACCAAATTACTTTTTATGATTACACTTTTTATGAAACGTTTTTAAGTAACGAATTGCATGGCACCAAGGTTACTTAGTGTTAAGTTAATTTGGTACGATCATTAACCAAAAGGTTCTGTTCGGCAGATGTCTTTCATGTGAAGAAAACGATCTGCAAAACTATGCCGTGTCTCTTACCAATAACGAGAATCTTCACGCATTGATCATATATCAAGGTATTCAGCACTGCTAACCATTAACACGAAAAAATAACAGTTGTACAAAATAATCAAAAACACAGAGCGCACTTGACATACTTTATCGACAATGACTGTCAACTGCTGCGATCTCTTTCATCCACCCAGCAATATCCTTTTTATGAATCGACCAATTCATGAGTGGAAAGAAGTATTGTTTACTGAATGGGATATTTGAAATATCAAATAGGTGTTACATAATTATTTTCCCTGTTATCACTATAATTTTTGCTTTGCAATACATTATTATCTACAAACATTTATAAAATATAAAGATTTCTATTTATTTATCTGAGAAACTGTTCACATTACTAATGTTGTGTTATATCCTTTTTGGGTTCATTGTATAACCTAGACTATAATTAGGAAAATGTCAGAGCCCATACATTTTATATCAAATGTTCCATATATTTAATTTTGTTTATAATGTGAGAAACCTGCTTGCCTCCGTGTTTAAGATGTGTAACGGTAAATCTTTAACTCTTGCTAGTATACCTACTTTATATTTCGGTACCCACTATACGCAGCACTAAAATTGGATTATTTCTTCCAGTGTGTAAAACAGAACAATCGCTCATCTTAACAGCACGACAGAAACACTATTTAGACAGTAAGCCAAAGCAACAAGAATCACGTGTTTCGTTTAAGTTTTAGGTAACGGTCATTATTTACCCGCGTAATATCGTTTGCATAAATTTTCCCTATTCTAATTAAACCTCCGATTTCGAGTAACAATCATACTAGAAATTATGCCCGCAAACAAATTCCATTACTTGTTGAAATTACAGACTTTATACAGTTAAACTTCAGTAAATTAAAGTATAGAAAATAGTTTAATTAAAATCTGCACAATGTTGTAAAGCAAACATATATACTGAAATGAACACACTGTATCTCAAGACACAACACCGAGTAATAGCATAGAAAATTTTCATGAAATTATAATGTAGAATAAAATAAAGACATAAATTACTTTTAAAGAAAAATAAAAAGCTCATTTCATAGTTATTTCATATAGACCTAAAACATTATCAGTCAAAATTTTAAATAATACGTTTTAATGATAAGCATGTCAAGAAAATAAATTTTGGGTACGAAGTAGAAGCATTAAAGTAAAAGACAATGCCACAAGAAGGGCCAATTTAGAGATTTTATGAGTAAATTAATGTTAAATAATCTAGTACAAAAGAAAGTTCAAATATTATAACATCAGAAACACATAGGCTAGAAGTTTCTTATAAAAAATTTGTCATGCAAAATATCATATAAAAATTTCTTGTAAATTAGTATTAAGACGTATAAAATCTACTACGCAGTTATAAAATATAAATTACGCCGTAAGTTAATTAAAATCAAATTCATCGCAACATGCTGGAGAAATTGCGCAGTTAGAAAATGATAACAGGGATACGAGCAACCAATGGCGAAAGAACAAATCAGTGAATTTACCTGGTACCGGAAAAACAAAAAAACATCGAGAGAAGTCAACAAGCTGAGAGAGAGGCGGAAGGAGATTCTAGAGACTGGTGAGGGGTGCATGTTGTCCTGTGGCTCCCCAAACAACATCAAAAACACCAGGAAGCACTCTACACAGACCCAACAGCCATCTTCAACGCACGAGAATAGCAGAAAACGACAACAATAAAGTGAGGTTATAGAGACGACCGCAAATTGCCAGCCAGAACGAAACCAAGTAAGTCCAGTTGCATAAGAGTTTTCTCCATGCCATAAAGTGTTGCAAATTCGAACTATAAAAGCTATTTGTGAAATACAAAACCCGTTACAAACTATAAACAATGTCAGTGATTAAAATTTAAATTGACATTTTTGAACATTCTATAATTTAAGTATTAGTTTAATTTCAAATGTTCGTAGTATAAGTTGATTTGTTTTGAAAAACGTTTAAAATAATGATAATTGGTTAACCAAACATTTTCTCAATTATGATAGGTAGAATAAGGCATTTCTCAGACAATTATTCATGTAAAAGTATAAAAAAAAATATTCTAGTTTCTGTGTTCATAAAAATATTGTTCGAAATTGAAAGATAAATAAGTAATAAATGTCATCTTGTGTAAATATTTCCAATTTTGCTTTTATTCAATGTTTCTTACCCAAAATTAAATAGTAAAGGTTAATTAAAAGAGCATAGAACCGCCCCTATGAGGTAAGGACTCATGCTATTGATAAAATAAAGTGTTTTTTCTTGAGGGACAGTGTAGAAAATGAACATTCCTATCTACACTAATAAAATCCTGTCTACACTGTGAACATTATTTATACAAAGTAAAGCTGCCGGAGGCGATGTTAGCAATGATAAGGTAAGAAAGTCTAATTCGTCTATATTTGTCAGTGTTATTATAGAATTTTCTTATTCTGATAAGAATAGAGCATAGGTTCTGACCTATGTTCAAGGGAAAATTAGACATAAACACACTCAAATGACATTTTATATTATAAAAGGCGCCCAAACGGATAATTATAAACACACAAAATTTACACACCATCACAAAATACAACAACACACACCATTACTTACATTACATTACCAAAATACCAACAACAACAAACAATAAAAAATAAAATATATATATATAATAATACATATACAGCGTGGTAAAAAAGTTCTGCATAAAATTAATATTTTCATTAAACAATTTTTTTTCGAAAAACGGTGAGACCCGCCGATTTTTATTTGATCCAGGGCACCTCCTTATATGGAAAAAATTTTTTTTCGATAATCCACTTACGGCAGCGATGACATAATTTTTTTTTAATGACAACGCATATTTTTTTCGTTCGAAATTGATGACAGTGATAATTATTTAAACAACGGTGTGAACCTTGTGGATAACGTTCCCGGTATAACCTAGTCGCCGCGAGCGCATTTTCTCCTGCTGCACCATACACTAACACCATATCGACACGTTCGGAAATAGTAAATGCATTGTTTTCTCGGTTCATTATAAAACTAGTTTCTGCACAAACCGAAAAATTAAGCGAAGTAAGAAATAAGAATCTCGTTTTTAATGTAATCGGCACATTATTCTTATTTTTTTACTTCTTTATAAAAATTACACTGTCACTATCGTGGATTTACAAAATAAAAAGTTTTGTCTGGAACTTTCACTTTTTAACACTTTAATATTTAATAATTAACTGAATAAGGAATTCAATACAAATACAAAATCAGTTGACTGCACAAATTTTTTGACAATGTAACCTAACCTTCTTTTAGTATTACTAGTATTAAATTATACCGACTTAAATTATAAGATTGCATCTTGGGTCGCATAAAAACATTTCCAAAGTTTTTAATAAATAACACAGGGTCGGCCTTCATTTTCGTTGAATAAATGAACTTTAATTTACAAAAAAAAAACGCGAAAATAGAATTTTTTCGTATAAGACATTTCTATTACAAATATCATCAGGAAGCTGTAGTTTAATTTTTATAGATTATACACGCCACATCATATATTTAACTGAACGTATTATTTGTACCTGTACTTATAAGATTTAAGCACTCAGCAAAATACCGCTGTTATATGGTGACATTTAAAATAACGAGGCAATTATAACGATCGATTTGATCCAAAAGGCACAATGAAAGCTCGTTTGGTTGCCTTTTGAACTCACTTGGGTCACATATGGTCATATTGAATTTTCACGAATTTTTATGTCCGAAAAATGTATGCCTCCACGTGAGTCACGTGTAAGCGAAAATGTCGCATGTGAAAATCCCTCCTCTTTATAGGCGACGAACTTGTAGGATATGAGGAACAGGAGCTTTTGTAGTTATTGCTATTGTACTGGGTACTTGAAAAGTGTGTTAGAAATATTAATTAATTGATAACAGTAGTGAAATATTTGTTCGTTAAACAACATTGGTACTTATTTGACTGCAAAATATTTGTAGTGTACTCAGGAAAAGGAGCACAATTAGGAATGTGCTAAAATCAGAGAGTTGTGTAGAATATTTTCTTACATCCATACATTATAATTCTTTTAAAATACTAACAATTCAAGATGTACGCTTGTGAAAGGTAAATATTACTTTTATACTTTTCTTCATTGCACGAAAATGTAATCACGTTTAGGATAAACTTAAACAATTATAATCTGTTACGCAATTTCATCCGGGTATCACCGCTTGTTCTTGCAAGGAACTCTTTCCTCCGAGATTTGCAGCGTAAGAAGCGAAGCATCAAGAAAAACTAACAAATGTTAAAATTCGGCCAATTTATTGATTTCTTATAATTTAAATGTTTCCTAAATGAATAAATACATATTTTACAGGTATGTAATATTTAAAACAGTAATGATTAAATAATAAATGATAAAATATTAGAGTGTCCCGAATTGATATATTTTACTTTCTGTGAGATTTATATATTTAATATATTTAAAAAATGGTTGGGTCTTACGTAACGTTGTTTTAACACAAAACATTTTAATAAAAATTATTTTTATCTAGTTCATGTATAGTAAGTACTGGATATAACAGTTGAAAAAAATCTTATTTTACCAATAATTTTTTTATACAGAGCATTCCGGAAGTGGGTGAAAAAAAATGTTAAAATTCCTAACTTTTATCAAAAACAGCTGCAATTGGAATAATTAATATTGGTACGCGTTGAAAACTAATGAAATGCGCTATATAAGTATGTACAATTCCTTTTTTCTTACACTAAAAAAAAATCACTCAAATTTCTTTCAATTTTACTTAATAATGTATCTGTCTTCTGTCCTTACTCCATTGAGTGAAATTTTCACTCTATTAGTATGAGTACAACTGAGTGAAACTATCGCATCGGAAATGAGTGAGTTTTACTCAAATCCGAGTTATTGCTAACTATCAATTAAGTGACTTTTTACTCTATTCTGAGTATATAAAACCAATTTGTCCTTTTCTCTAATATGATTTAAATTTTACTATTATTGAGTCATTTTTTACTCAGACTTTTTAATTAACTAAATATTGAGTGCAAAAATAAATCGCTCATAAATGATTAATTATGATATATAGTGTAGAAATTAATTAGACGCTATACAGCGTTTCTGCTGAATGATGAACTTTCAAGTTAGGAGAGATATTGTAAAAATAATGTCTCAAATCTACATTTTTTTTGTATATATTAACCCTTGAAGTTAAGAGATGAAATTCAGTATTTTGTAATAACTTCTTTGTAATTTATTAAATTTGTATAATTTTTTCGGCCCCTGTTAGTCGTAGGACAGACTTAAAAAAAAATTCGTGAAAAAATTTCAACTTTTGTATGGTAGTATCGACATTTTGATAAGAATTGAAATCAAAAAGTTAATCAAAGTTTTATGGCCCCGAAAAAAATAGCGATTTTTCGATCGTTTTTTGCGATATTTGAAATCGATTTGAGGTTCGCGCAATATTTGCAAGTAACAGTGTAATTATTTGAGAAAATTTTAAGCTCAACCACATTTCTAAAGATGTGGCGGCCTGTGAATTATGGGAATTTTACAAAAACGCTTTTTTTTTGCAAAAACTATAAAATATTTTTCAATTTTGAAAGAAACCATTTTTTCTGCTCACCAAGAGCTATTCTTTCACCAAAATTCATAAAAAATATGTATATTTGAAAGAGACAGGTATTTGAAAAAAATGCGATTTTTAGCGGTTTTTTGCAATAACTAATTAATTTATTTATCGATCAAAACCAGTTTGGGCTTATTCGATCCATATTAAAAATTCCTACAACTTTCACTAATTAAAAAAAAAATCAAAGATGGCATTATTCAAGCTAATTACGTTACTTTAATATTTAATTGCTAATTACGTGCAAGAATGAACCGCCAGAACTTAGATGTTATAAAGAAGTTATTTAAAATATTCTCTCCTATTTTAAGTTAAAAATTTAACATACCTTCTCTCATTTCAGTGGCGTGAAAACGGACATATTAAATGAGAAAAAGCAAGCCGCCATTCACCTGGTGACGGAGCTTAACAAGGTGGCTGTGCTGGAGGTGATGGGTCGCCATAAGGACAAAATTGACATTCAACAAGGAGGTGAGCATGGCAGGACAGCTCTGCATATTGCCGCGATTTACGACCACGAGGAATGTGCAAGGACACTGGTAAGTAAAAAAGCATTCTAAATATTTTACCTTATTAAGATTCGTTATTTAATCTGCTTGTTTTTTATATGCATAAATTTCATGCATCTTATTATTGTTATTATTGGGTTTCAGTCGAAATAAATGCATTTATAACAATGATAGGATAATTTGCATGTATTTTTGTATTTGTAGTGTCAAATTGAAAAAAATTTACATACCCTTACCCATTCATTGAACTTATCGATATTTAAATATCGTATGCAACATGACGTAAGTACATAACAGAATCACATTGAGATTGAAGAAAGTTACTTACAACATTTTTTTTAGTTTAGTTAACATGTACGTATATAATTGTAGTCTACCAGCTCGGACACCAATCTACAACTTTTTTAGTTAATTTTTCTTAACAAATTATACAGAGTGTTTTTGAATGGAGTAGCATAAATGATACCAGTACCCCTTAGTAAAATGTTCACCCCTGAAGAGATATGGGCCATCCACGTTTCCAAAAAAAATATGAAAATCGGCTGTAATTTGAAAACCGAACTAGGTACAAATAACAAATTTTTTACAGGTTGTTTACTAATACAGATGCCAGTTTTCAATTATTTTTCGAAAATTTTAACCCTTCGAAAGGGGTTGAAATAACCACCCCTCAATCCATTTTTTGCCATAACTTTTATATTTCGTAAAAACTCGATATCCAAAAATACGCATTAGATAAACTGGTTCTTTTAGAAACTTTTACCTCTCTAGCAATTTTCCTTTAAAACTTTTCGTTTATTCATAAAAAAATAAAATGTATTACCATTCACCTCACACCGTATATGATTGCAATCAATCAAAGAAAAACTATGTGTGCTGCTGTCATGCCAGTTGTCACAATTAACTCTGCTATAAGTTGTCACTGTTATCAGCTAAATACTTTTTGGGTGTAAATTAACAAGAATTATGCCAAATTTTACTCATGATGAATATGTGGACATGCTACAGTGTATTTTGAATGTCGCAAAAACTGTGCTGCGGCAACAAGAGCGTATAATGAGAGATATCCAAATCGTCAAGTTCCCCACAGACAAACTTTTTCTGCGGTAGAACGAAGACTTCGGGAAACTGGAAAAATGTGTTTTGTTTTAATGATGACAAAATAATTAACTGAACATGGACAGCTATATTTTCTTTAATTAATTCTCAATAAATTCGTAAAGTACTTACAAAGATCTATCCATTTGTTTTTTTGCTTTTAAAAATCAGAAGTGAAATACCAAAACTGCCTGATTTTCTCATTTTACCTGTGGGAACGCTCGCTGTGTACAGGATTGAATACTATATCACGACTGACAAACCCTCTTCATACTAGTCGACTTTTGAATTTAAGGCTATTTCAAAGTTTTTTAATTCTTGATTCGTTTTCCGCACCAGATTCGCATGTTTGCAAGTGGGGTTACCATATTTTATGCAAGTTCGTAAAAAGGCATATTCCTTATTTAATCCAGATCATAAAATTCATTTTCTTCTGATGTCGATGTTTCCTTAAATACCACATAAAAGGAAACTATTACAGACAATTATATATCTAATTGTATCTAAATTAAAACAATTTTTTGTATGTGCTCAAAACATCAGTCGGTTCATGTACGTTCAACTAAATTTAATGTTCTGTTCTCTTTCAATTTATGAACAAATTTGTAGGTATAGTTAAAGAAGTCTACATATCGCGTTTCGCTTCATTTTCTTTGTTATATTTGTCTAGTCTAACTTGTTCCTTTGAATACAGATATTCATTCAATCCCATCACCCGTATAGTCGTATTGCACATTAAAAAGCAGACATAGCCAGTGTATATACGTGTGATTTAAAAGCAGCACAGGAAATATTGTTAACATATTTTCAAACATATCTGCTGATTCCAGTTGGAGAAATTTATATACAACGTATTAGTTATTATTGGTGGTAAATGTTTAAATAACTAGATGGATTTCACAAGGTCTAATGACACTTACAGTGTACGATAATTTAATAAACAAAGAAATCTAAATAAAAAAATTAAATAAAGGAAGGAATACATTGAAGATGAATTTTTCGAGACAAAACGTCTGAATCTAGTTCGGGCTGAGGCAGTACAGTGTTGAGGGTCATGAAGGCTTGCAAAAAATGTAATAAAATTTCCAGGGTCGTATTTAAAAAAATGAAGCTGATGATGGTTACGGAGAGACGAAACGTTATATATAAAAACAAATTATGCCATTCGATAGAGGGCAAAAAGTGGCCATGAGAAATTGTTCTTCCTTTTTCAATATCACCTCAAACAAGGCTGAAATGAAACAAAATAAGATTTTCAAAATTTCGGTTTTTTCAAATATTTCGAAAACTAGTCATTTAGCCTTGATTTTTTAGAGGCATAATGTTGGTCCCCTGATTACGCAACTTTGCCCCCATTTAAGCAACTTCGTACCTCTTACCGTTTCCGAGAACCCTGCAGTGAGAAGCGAATTTGTAACAGCCTGTATATTTGCACAATCGAATAGGATGCTGTTTTATAATCATAAAAGTGACATAACTTTTGATAAAAATATCTCTAACAGTGAGCGAGACAAAGTGAGTATTTCAAAAGAGTAGGTTGCCTATAAACTAATAATCCTTGTCTAGCAGATTAGGCTTAAACTTAAAGTATATTTTTTGGCCAAATCTCTTTTACTATTTGAGATAAATATTTTAAATCTATGCTGTAATCGTAGAAGAGCGTTCTACCCGAATATGAAAAATATACAGGATGTTCTACTGAAAAAACTTGTTAGTCATACTTATAGCTCTACAACTCGCAACTTAGAGAATTTAAAAAGTTTTCTAGCACTATTTACATCGCATTTTCTTTTTATTTCGAAGAATGACGAAGAAAATAGGTGGCGACACTTATGGCACAACCTGTTTATTTTTTTTAAACAAAATATGAATAGAATTTAACAGATTTTTCAAAATAAATGATGTATTTTATATTAATTATAAAAACTGAAACAATTACATTTTTTCAGAAAGTACAATTTTATGTAGATGCAGATAAAAAGGATTAAAATTAATACTAAACTAAATTCCGTTATAAATTTAATATTCACATCATCCTCATTCTTCAATTATTAATAAGTAAGGTTTGATTACACAAATTTGCCACAGAAAGGCAGACTAATTTTAACACTCAGCAAGGAGAATATTAATAATTTACTTTATCAAAAGTAAGCACGCATGATTAAATTCCTTGTTTCCTGTTTCATGTAATTCATATATTAATTATTGGAAATAGGAATTCATTTACCCAGCTTATTATTGCATGAATTTTATTAGTTTTTGAACATTTTTAGCATGGTTTTGATTGCTGTAGCTTTAAGAAGGATTCTTATTGTTTTGATTATACCTATTACATACTACATTCATAACCTTCTATTGGTGTAAATTTTCTCTAGATGAGAGAGCAAGTATAAAGGTTATAATAATCTAATACTACTACAATAAATAATATGCATGTTTGGTATATTTGTTAGCGTTCTCCCAGTGATATAAAATTTAAGCCGTAATTGGTTATAATGAGTATATTTTAGATGATCTAAAATATGTCCTGCATACGTGATTTAGATTAATGTGTGTTTCTTTGTATGTAATATTTCTTCAATATTAATTTCAGTATTTATTGTTTACTAAAACCCATGCCAAAATAGAGTAGGTCTAGAAGTCAAGTATTTTTCATTTAACTGTATCTAGAGTCTTTGTATTATCTACCTTTTTACATTTTAATTATAGATATTATCATAAAACGAAAGTAAATACAATCTAATTAAAAAATCTTCAAATTTTATGTACCGTCACAACTAAATTTGCGCCAATTGCCGAGATATAAAATTATTACAGCTACATTTACAGGTTTTTACTTGAATTGTATTTTAACGATACTTTTTCTGAGATAACCACTGCACACGAATGTTTCCGAACTGAACAAGTAGCCACATTAACTTTTTACAATCTAATTTCCCGTAAGGAACATATTTTTCAAGTTGAAAAACTTTAAAATGCTGCAGTCGCCGCTTTCATTCAATGACATATTTTCTTTCTCGGCATTTCGCTTACTTTTCTCTACCCATAGATTGGTTGATTTATATATTTAGGTCTCTCATTGAGAGTACTACTTTGTTTGTTGTTTCGTTGTGAAAACAAAGAAAAATTGCTACAACAGATAAGATCTTACACTTTAGAACAGCCTTTCCAAGTGGCGTCTTTGTAAATAAAATTATTGTCTTGCATCTCACATACACTTTGACAATTTTTGTTCCAGATAACGCACTTTGGAGCATGCCCACGACGACCCTGTAACAACGGCTATTATCCTATTCATGAGGCGGCTAAGAATGCCTCATCTAAGACATTAGAAGTATTCTTACAGTGGGGCGAATCCAGAGGTTGTCGAAGAGAAGAAATGATCTCATTCTACGACGCTGAAGGAAACGTCCCTCTGCATTCAGCTGTGCACGGTGGCGACATTAAAGCTGTGGAATTATGTATTAGGTACTGAAAATCAGTTTTAAGCGGAATTTTTTCGTTATGTTCTGGTTCTTTACCGCAAATATTGGATTTCAGATCAGGGGCAAAAATATCGATCCAACAACAAGATCTCTCGACCCCAGTACATCTCGCTTGTGCGCAAGGAGCAATGGAGATAGTGAAGCTGATGTTCGAGATGCAACCAGAGGAAAAAGGACCTTGCCTCCAGTCGTGCGACGTCCAAAAGATGACTCCCCTTCATTGCGCCGCTATGTTTGACCACCCGGAAATTGTGGAGTACCTGATCAGAGAAGGGGCTGACATAAATGTAGTTGATAAGGAGAAGAGGTCTCCTTTACTGTTGGCAGCCTTGAGGGGAGGCTGGAGGACTGTGCATGCTTTGATCAGGCTTGGAGCGGACATCAACATTAAGGACGTTAACAGGAGGAACGTTTTACATTTAGTTGTGATGAACGGAGGCAGGTTGGAACAATTCGCAGCTGAAGTAAGTGAGGTAATAGGATTTTTTGAGGCCGCTTCTTTATTTTTGCAGTATTTAAATGGGTATCATAAAAGACTGAACCAAACTTTATATAAAAACACAATTTCTACATACGAAAGTATTACTGAAATTTTGATTTATAAAAAAAATTAGATTTAATTTAAAATTTGTTAATAAAAAAAGTCCAAATAATTACCAGCGTCGTTAATAAAGTGTTAAATAATATGTACAATTTGTGCTGAAAATTTGTTGCCGAATTGGAAATAAATAAATTCAGCAAAATTTGGTAATGAATTAAAATTAGTTTTGCTTCAAAATGTTATAAAAGTAAATAAAAATGAACTTTTTTGGTAATGAGTATATTTCAATAGATTTGTTTAAGCTTTGTTCATTCTTCTACGAATAATCCTGAATCTTGTAATACCTTTACTCCACGTATCCAAAGGATTTGCAGCCTTGCTGTTTGGGTTTAATAGTTTAGAGGTAATTGAAAATAGTCTCAATATGTTCACGTAGAGAATTAGACAATTAAATTCACGATATATGTAATAGAATGGATGTAGATTGGTAATTTTACACAAAGGTAGGTATCGACACTATTATTATCCAGGAATAATGATTAAGGATACATATAGGAACTGCTCGTCAATTAATAATATAATTAGGATAAGAACAAGGAAACAATTTGCAGAAGAACACGTGTCCGTGTTAGTTTCAATGTATGGAATAATTGGTTAGTTAACTTAATATCAGGTTTATTAATTTATGTTTAGGTAGATATATAGTATTTCGAAAAAAAATGTCAAAAATTGAAGGACTGGTAAAAATAAGATATAAAAAATAAAAAATTAAAAATTAAAAATTAAAAATTAAAAATTAAAAATTAAAAATTAAAAATTAAAATCAAAAAATAAAAAATAAAAACTTAGTTTTTAAAGTGCAGGGTGTAAAAGATTATTTTTTAATTCTGTTCTGATTTTTCTGACTTGCGTTACCCTAAAGCAATTTAAATTCATTTCAAAAATGTTTATAAATTGACATTAAATTAATTACCTACATGTATTTTTATTAAGGTTTATAGATAGCATTATTTGGTAGCATACTCTAGTGCTAGAAAATTATCTAATCATATTCATCGAAACCATTTTTTTCAAATAAATATTTGTTTGAACATGAAGCAATTTGGTGTTTATATTAGTCTGACATAATTAGGGAAGAAGTAACTGCATTGCTCTAAAAAAAATAATTATATACCCTGTTCTGTAGAAGCATACATCATTAATATATTTACGTATATCTATGTTAGATATAGTTCCATAAATTCTAGAACAACCCTAATTAAACTCGCGTGTTGCTAAATTTATCTGATAAATGCCATTAATTTTATGGTGCTTTAGTTAAAAGTTTAGTTAACTACGACAAAGAATCTTGTTGCAACGTCAAATAATGCTCTCGACAAAAACTATTCCATGTTCGAAGTTGAGAAAACAACAACATGCAGGTCATCTATATAATACATTTTTTTAATAAACAAAGAAAATAGATGTAATATCTAGTTATGCCTCAAAAAACTTTTTTATTGAATAAATAGAAAATTTTAACGTTATAGCAAGAGAACTCCTTCATTTCATTAAAAAATGTCCATAAACAAAATAGTTAGATATTTGTACAATTATTATTCAACTGGGACATTATATTATAAAATTCGAACACTGGGAATTTTAATAGACTACTTTTTTCGAGTACTGAAAAAGGTATTGAAATTGGCCTACTTTATATCTACTTACATTAAAACTACTTACCACCTGGATTTATAAAATCAGCAGTATTATTTCTGCTTTGTTAAATATTGACTACTGACTGACTGAGAAAGTTGTGAAGTTAGATAACACACTACTTAAACATCTAAAGTTGATAACACACGTTTTATGTCAATAGGCGAAGTCAAAGGAAAGTTTGCTTCAGTTGCTCAACGAGAAGGACATCACAGGATGCTCCCCATTGCATTATGCAAGTCGGGAGGGTCATATCAGAAGCCTAGAAAATCTTATTCGCCTAGGAGCTTGCATAAATCTGAAGAACAACAACAATGAAAGTCCGTTACATTTTGCAGCAAGGTAAGCAGTAGAATAGGTACACCTATTGCAGTGCCGTATAAATAGGATAAACAGTGAAGCTAATCTTAAGTCAAAAAGGATAATACATTTCCACAAAATAAAAAATGTACAGTGTAACTTCTATTTTCATCAAACAAAATTATGAAGGTGAAGAATTGCGGAAAATCCTATAGTACTAAGTGCATATAGCTCTGTTAATTTACTAAATGTGCAAATGAATAAATTTTGGTGGAATAGTTACATGTTTCTTTACTAAGTTGAAATATTAAAACTGAGTTATTTATATTTTCTGTTATAATCAAATTAATTGATAAATATATCATAACCAAATTTTTTTTTTTTAAATTGAATTAAGTTAAGTACTTATAAGTAGGCTTAGCGCGGCGCGGAGTTTAACAGGACCGTGGTCAGAGCAAGGCTAAGTAGAGGATAAAATACTTATATAAATTTAAATGACACCACTTACCTGATATACCTTAGTATTGAGACAAGGCTTCCATGGCATATTGGAAGGAGTCAAAACATATTACTGCATGCTTTTCTAAGTTTTATTTAGTGAAACGGCGACTTTTATCACTTAATATTAACTTGTGTAGGGAAAATGATTGGGTAGGGACAGTATGATAAATTGTTGAGGGATGAACTATATATTAATATATTTGCTGGTAACTCCTGATATGTACCAGATAAAACTTTACATATGTTTCCCAAAATGGTGTATTCTGGATTTTTTCCAACACTTTGCATTTTTTCTTTTATCATACTACTGACTTGGCGTATATTATTGGCATCGTATATATTTTTTTGTACATCGTCATTATATCAAATTATTCATTTAGGGATAATCCATGCGATTCCAATTTACGAAATTACGGAACTTGGGGTTCTCTAGTTTGTTTAATGGAATATTGCTTGAAAGAATGGCGTCTGTAGGTTCACAGAAAAATACAGCCTTCAGTGCTGGCATGTTTCTTCAAATGTCTTGTTACTTTAGTTTTGTAACAAGAATTTATAATGCGTTCACACACAGTACAAAACAGGTCGTTTTCTTTAATACGTCCCTGTAACCTTCGGAATCACTGTCAAACCACATTTGAAATAATTCCCGTCTATTTATTTTCTCTTTTGGCATTTTATTTCACTTTTCCCCCCAATTAATAGTTGTTAATGTAAATTATGTTAGTATTTATAAATAGTTATTTAAATACACACGGCGAATACAATTTACAGAATACATAAAAAGGAAAGGTATCGACGCGACACCAACTATTACAAAGTTCCGTAAATAACTGGACAGTTCAAAACGCGAGTCAGCTGTGAAAGCCACCCACCCCCGTGCCGGCTCTGTTAGACTCTGCACGTGCACTAAGCCTACTTATAAGTAAATTTTTGGAGAACAACTAATTTAGATGCAAAAGTGCTTTTATATTTCATTACATTTTTAGTTACATATTGGAATATATCACCAATAGACTGATATATCTAGTCTAATCTATTTTTTAAATTAATAATATTTCAAAAGTATATTTCTCTTTCAATAGCTAAAAAAAATTGTAAAAACTAATTTCTTTCCTAGGATTTCTATGAATATTTTCATTATACACTTTCATTAAAAGTAAATGAATTTTTATTAAAACGAATTTTAATTGCAATTGGAGATCTAAGTGAAAGAGATCTTACGAAAAGATTGACTTGGAGATTCAGAAAATTCCATTCAAATTAATCTTGTTTGTTTGTGACATCCGAGAATATATATTTGGAATAAACAACTGTGAAATCAGTGTATTCTGCTTCATCAGAGTTATTTACTTTGTGTCTTTTCAGCCCAAGGAGCAGCTGTTATTGAAAGTGCGGCATACTCTATATTTTTGTTAATATCTCTTTTCATAATCTTTTTAACGTACAGATATATTTTTAAATTGTGCCTACACAGATTATTTAAATCTACTGCATATTCTAATGGAAGTCTAAGAAAATGTAGAAAATTTTGTTACTCTGTTAAATTGAGTTTCAAATTTATCTTGACCAAAAATTATTCTATTATTAGTTTGTAAGAATGTATATCACAAAATTAATTGATTAATATTTATTTTATTGAAACTTATGTAGTAATGTAATAATTAAATTCGTTTCCTTGTCTAAATTTCATTGCAATTAACAATTAACAAATAATGTTTATTTTTATGTCTTAAATTGTTTATATTTTGAGTAAACAGGTAAATAGTAAACAGTATATTATATTTTAGAAATAAGTAAATGATAAAAACAGAATGCATTGCCGGTGGCAAATTATATTAATCCTGAAGCTGAGAAAAGTTTTAAAAATATAACAAAGCTTTTACATAAAACTGACATCATTACAATTCACGAAATCGCTTTTAAAAATTGCAGCTAGCAGCTGACCCTACAAGGGTGGAGCAACGAAAATCTGGACTTAGACTATCAATACCTCTCTCAAATAATGAGAAAAAGAAAATTGTGGTTACGAATTAATGAACTTTCAAATGTACATAACGACTGAAGCAATTACGGCACGTGATAATCAATTTTTTATGATTTCATTGCATAGTCATATCCATCTGACAGGTTATTAATGACGACTGGCGGAAACCTCAAAGCATGCACCAATTAATTAACAACGTAGTTGCTACTAATTTTCTGTTTTAATTAGGTATGGCCGCTACAATACAGTGCGCCAACTGTTGGATTCAGAGAAAGGAACGTTTATAATAAACGAAAGTGACGGAGAGGGTATGACACCCTTACACATATCTTCGCAACAGGGACACACGAGGGTCGTACAATTGCTGCTTAATAGGGGAGCCCTGCTTCACAGGGACCACAACGGAAGGAATCCGTTACATCTGGCTGCCATGAACGGTTACACTCAGACGATTGAACTTTTGCTTTCCGTTCATTCCCATTTGCTCGATCAGACTGATAAAGACGGTGTAAGTTACTTTTTTCAAACTTTTTTTGGCATTGTAGTATTCGATGATATAGTTAACTAAATGCTCAATAGTAGATACAGGTCATCAGTCTGTACAGGGTTATTTACATAATATTCTACTGCTATATCTTTTTTACATTTCTGTCTAGGAAGAAAATGGTAACAACAAATGTTGTAGGAAATTTTATTGCGATATCAGAAAAATATATAGGAATACAATCTAGAGTGATGATAGATTACAGTGATATGACATGTCATATATTCGCTTTGACAATTTCCACAATGTTTTGATGACTGACCCAAGTTTGCAGTCGGTCCAATACAATTTAAGCTTCTCCACAATTAAACTTCTGAACAGATCTTTAAATACTTTGTTAAGAAGGAAACTTTATGCTGTGAAATGTGTTTTACCATCACTCAGGTGATGCTAAAAAAATACTTGCATATAATACCTAGACATATGTCCTTTGTTTAAGTGAAGCTGAAAGTATCATAAAACACCTTATAATAGTAATATATCTTTTGTTAATCCAGAATTTAAAGATTTCTTAGTAAATTTAAAAGAGTATCCTTGGCAATCTTTCGTTTGTTTCTTCAATATGCAACAGTAATTTGTTTTTATATAGGTACTGCTTTAAAATCGTAAGAAAATTTTTATTTCTTTCGTCCTTACCATTTTTTTTAGATAGAAAGGTAAAAAGGACACTGCAACTACAAAAAAAATATCCTCAAAATTTTGAATCCTGGAGTAGTCTCAACGTTCCTTATATACTAAATAATTAGTCATTACTTTTTTGTCTTTGTACTTTGTCATTTCAAAATAATCGAAAAAATTATTAGTATTAGAAAAAACGTGTCTAATATTTTAAAATAATGTTTTTCATTCACATTTTTGTATACAGAGTGATTCGTAAATGTATCAAAGAGCCAGGTGAATATAAAAAATTCAAAAATTTAGTATATTTACGCAACATACCAGTAGATGACGTTAAAGAGAAATAATTTCCAAATGATTTTCGAAGCAATTTTTTTCAATTTAAATAAAATTGGATATACCAATAGTTCTGTAAGAAATTTTATTAATAACACTGGAAAAAATATCGTTAATATAAAGGCAGGATCATTTTTACTTTCCTTTCTCGTAAATTATTTTATACTTATCATCGAAAATTTTACTTATTTGAAAAAAAACGAACACAAGTTGAGAAATTTGTAATTTCATGGAAATGGTCACTATTTTCAGTAAACTAATTCAGTAAAAAAGAGTCATTTTTATTACTTATTGTTTTAATCATGCTAATTATGTATCGGAATTACTGATTGAATTCATCTAATTTATATTCTTCAGGCAAGGAATCACAATTTACAGAATGGAAGAATTCTGAAATGGGAGCAATTATTATTATTAACTGAATTACCAGCTATTAAAAATGGTGATTATTTCCAATAATTCTCTCTCCTGAAAGAATGTTTGAATAAATGTTTTAATCTTCCACCAAACATTACTTTATTTTAATTATCAAACAAATTATATTTTATATGGCGATTAAATGAGATCTACCAAATACTTATTACTTTATTTTAATTGCTAAATATAAATATAAAATCAAAATGAACATTTTTATGGCAATTAAATCAGATTTGTATAAAAATGTGTCGAGTAACAAAATAATTAATTTCGGGACAAATTGCAAGAGAAATACACAGGTAATAGCATACTAAACTTCATTTAAATCGGGCAAAGCATTTTAGACTTATTTGGAAACAATATGTCACATAAAAAACAAATAAATATTATATTGAATAATGTATTAAATAACAAGTTGTAATAAAATAAAAATATTTACTATGCAATAATGGTTATAACATTTTAAATGTATTCTTGCATTAAAAACATATAACATAAACTTGTAGCTCTGGTCATAAATATAGAAAACATATACTAGTTTCAATAGGAATCAATATGGGTGATTGTCAACTTTCGATCATTTTCTTCATACACATGTCTGTTGCAATTGACACTGCCAACGCTAGTAGTTATTTTATCTAAAACATAAAATAAATATGAAGATATATATATATATATCTTACGAAAAGATTGACTTGGAGATTCAGAAAATTCCATTCAAATTAATCTTGTTTGTTTGTGACATCCGAGAATATATATTTGGAATAAACAACTGTGAAATCACAGTGTATNATAAGTAAATCGATAAAACTAGCGAAGTTATATATTTCTGTAGTTAATATAGTAATCACAAGACCTTAAACGATACTCTCGAGAAATACATATTAACTATTTTAATTTCATTTTAATTTTAAAGAATTCAGAATACTTATGTTAAGTTAATTATTTTTATAATATACTAAGAAAAGATAACCTTACCTTAAAAAATATCTTGGCATTTATTCCTTACATATATTTGACCATTTGGACAATTGCTTTTAAATCTAAAAATATATTTCGCTGGAGAATCGGTGCGTTCTATTACCATTTTTGCATAACTGTGGGTAAATAGACACATTAAAGCGAAAACAAATAACAAATAGCAGAACAAACACTTCACGATATTCATAATTAAAAATCGATTGACCGTGCTGTACAAGTATATTATTTGCCGTATAAAAGTTATCTGATAAAAGAGGTTAAAATAAGTTATCATTATTGTTTTTATAATCAATATCTATTCCTGCTTCTGATGTCAATTAATTTTTAATCACTATTCTAAACGAAAGTACCAAATTTTTTATAAGACAAAAGCTAAAACAATAGCAAAATTGGTCTCTACATCATCTCTGGTGATAATAATAATAATAATAATAATAATAATAATAATAATAATAATAATAAAAGTAATACAAACAATATACTCAAAACATCTAAAACGTTATCTTTAATTACGATATGTATACGAAGTTTTGATAGAGACACACAAAGGAAATTCTAAACCTAAAGTGTTATTTGAAACTAAAATCTTTTGGAAAAATTATAGTGGCATCTTTTTTGTTTACAAAGCATCTATTCATTGTCAGTAACTTCGAAAATATAAGTGACAACAGTTTTTCAACGGTTGCCTTTTTATGCTTTCAGACCATATCTTTCCTTTTTTACTATGGCGTTGTATTATAATAGAGAACAGGAATATTTCAAAAACAGAACAGACGTTTGAAATATATCTATATTGTAATTGCAAAACGCCGTCTATACTTTGTTTATTTACTATTGTAGAATACTGCGCTTCATTTAGCAACTGTGGAAAACCAACCGAATGCCATAGCTTTGCTTCTATCGATGGGATGTAAACTTCTATACAACCTGTCTGAAATGAGCGCTATTGATTATGCCATCTATTATAAATTCCCAGAGGCTGCGTTGGCAATGGTAACACACGAGGAGAGGTTTGTATTGAAAGAGATATTATTTTATTATTCTATATTTTGGTCTAAATAGTTTACTACATTTGCGAAGTTGGTTGCCTATTCATTCTCCATAACCAAATGCCTTACTTACCTTTTCTTAACAGGGACATTAGGAATTTATTACAATTAAAAAGATATTAATTTTTCTGTTTTTAAATACTGTTATGTCATATACTAACATCGAATGTTATTAATAGGAGCTAGGTCATGATAAAAGAAGTTAATTGGTAATTATTTGTTTTAACAATCGTCTAGAATTGGCAGAAAAAGAACATAGGCTTAGCATAGCATAGTTTAGGAGAATGACACTGCTTGTAGCTAACTTTTACTATTAAGTCCATACATAGTATGTAATATAGTGACATGAAAATCTAGCAATATTTTTTCATTTTTCAAATAATTACCACTTTTCCAGAGCTTTTGCATTCTAAACTTATTTACATTATTCATTTTATTGCTTCTTTCTACAAATTTGACACAACATTTGAAGTTACGTCCACAATATGTATCCAGATATTTAAACTATTTTTCATATATGAGGAAATGAGGAAATTACATCTTTTGCGATCAACTTAAATTGTCTGTTATAGCTACTATATAGCTACTATTTGTGTCAAACTAAAAGTCTCCAATTCATAATGACGTCATACACCGGTAGAATTCCAGTCACAATAAATAATACCTTCTCGTTTTCCACACTTAACATTTTTAAACATTTACTCTTGAAACTATATGAAAAAAAATTGCTTCGGTGAATCTTTAAAAACATAAGTTTCAAAATTTTCTAATTTCCAATCATCTGCGATTTTCTGTTATGAACTATAACTTTACAAATTGACACATTATCATCTACATTTCACCTATATTTTCTGTCTGTATTTAGGGCCCAAGAAGTTATGATGTTGAAATCCAGCAAACATCCTTGTGTTACTCTGGCTCTGATAGCATTCATGCCACGAGTGTTTGAGGCTGTTCAGGACAAGTGCATATCCAAAGCGAACTGCAAAAAGGATTCCAAGTCGTTTTATGTAAGATTGAATTCCTCACGTCTACAGCAATAAATTGTTACGGTTTCTTTCCAGATCAAATACAGCTTTAGCTGCCTCCAGTGTCCATCTCTATACTCCGAATTGGAAAACAACAAGAACCTTAAGATAAATCCGCTTCCTGCTCTTAACGTACGTAACACAAACACTTGTGTCTTGTAGAAAACAAAAAAACCCTATTCTGAAAAAAGTTACAATATTAGGAAATCGTGAAAAAAGTCAGATTTGGTTTATACTAAACGATTTCCAAAGTTTATTTCTGGAACTGACAAGTATATGAAACCTGAATGTTTCTAATAAGAAAAACAATGATGTCTAAAATTCTGCACGTACCTATTCCATAATAAAGGATTAATTATACCACTAGAACATTCATGTTTTCATAAATTGCATGGAAAATTGTTTTTATATTAATTTACTAACATCTAAGTAGTTTGCAATAGTGCTAATGATGAAGAAACATTTCAGGCTATGGTTACTCATGGTAGAGTAGAATTGCTAGCTCACCCGCTGAGCCAAAAGTATTTACAGATGAAATGGAACTCCTACGGCAAATACTTTCATTTGACAAACGTACTTTTTTACAGCATATTTCTGGCATTTATCACTTGTTTTGCATCTCAACTTATGCAACACGAGAAAGATGTTTTCGCTGCAAACATTACAAATATGACACATGAGGTAAGTCCAAATTATTACAAGCGTACGTTTTGGTTACATTATTCTTTACTATCATTGTATTCAAAAGCAGTATAACTATTATTTATCACAAGTTAAAACCATTTTCTATTTATTCAAATGAGTAAATTAAATTAATTTGACTACACGAAATGTGTCCAACTAATACATTTTTAACACCAAATAACTTCATGGTCATGACAAAAGTTGATACGAAAACACATATTTTATCATAAATTGAACGCTGAGGATTTATAATTTGATACGTATGCAGGTGTGTACTACCTTTTGGATTCATCAAAATAAATAAATGGATGTCAAAAAGTGTAGAAACAAACCCAGTTCCATCTTGTTCAAATGGAATATCACACATGTACTTGTATATACTTATAATAGAGGTCTTTGATAGAACTATCTCTAACAACGAAAATAAGAAAAGACCTAACAACTGATGATAGCATCTTCCTAGCATATATTTTGGTTTATCACCGTTATAATTCACTTAAAAAAACTTATTTCAATCAATCCTAAGAAAACACTCAAATATGTATACAAAAAGTAATTTCAAAAAAGTGAAGTTGATTTTGATTCTAAAGTATTTGACATTAATAGTTTATTTCAATGAAACCAATATCATGACAAAAACCCAAACCATTCTCCTCTCTCTAATTCATAGACTCTCAACATGGGTGTCAAAATACAAATTTATACATAAAATTTAATGGTAACGGGAAACTAGCAGCATTGTTTTAATAACAGGAAACTAAAGAATTGAAATTATAGGAGTAATAAAGATAAACCATACCTACTTAAAATCATCAGTTTATATACCATTGAATTTCAAACCAGTGAATAATGTTGTGTAAATCTTGAAGCAGTTCTTGTTTGAACCCAATTCTCTTTAGATACTGATATCGTTGCAATATGACGAAGCGACACTTTCTTTTGCAGAACAGTTTCTATTGAAACATTTATTTTTTTGCATTACTTCAACCGAAGCGTTGTCTCAGATAACTACAAAAGGCACTTCTTTGATAGGAGATTAGACACGAAACTGAACTCTTTGCTTTAGCAGTACCACTATCTTTAATTTTCAGGCTTATGTCCAACTGAGCAAAGAGAACATTTTACATGTGGAAATAAATTCCGTAATGTATATGAGCGCACTGGCCATAATAGTATATATCAGTATCAACACCTTGCGAGAATTCCTCCAAATATATCAACAGAAATACATGTATTTCATGGATCCTATAAACCTGGTCACGTGGCTGCTGCATTTTTCGGCTCTAGTAATGGTGGTGCCGATATTTGGAAACACCGTTTATGATCTGCAGTTTTCTTGTGCCTCACTGGCTGTGTTCTTGAGCTGGTTCAACCTGCTTTTGCTGCTGCAAAGATTCGACCAAGTGGGCATATACGTCGTCATGTTCCTGGAAATTCTTCAAACTTTGATAAAAGTACTGATGGTGTTCTCAATATTAATAATTGCCTTTGGTTTGGCCTTCTACATTTTACTATCAAGGGTAAGTAGTAATGCTTGTTGTTGTTTCTCCTGTTTACTTTCTTCTTTTTAGGGTGATCATCTTTCATTCAAAACCATTCCCATGTCGCTTATTAGAACGTTTTCGATGATGTTGGGTGAGATAGATTTCTTGGGTACCTACGTAAAACCTTACTATTTAAACAATGACGAGGAAAAATCATTTTTACCTTTCCCATTACCAGCTTTCTTTATCTTGGGATTGTTTATGGTCCTAATGCCGATTTTACTCATGAATCTGCTCATCGGTTTGGCTGTTGGTGACATTGAATCTGTAAGAAGGAATGCTCAGTTGAAGAGACTGGCTATGCAGGTAAGTGAACACTTTAGTGATAGTACTAACAAATTGTAATCCGTGATCTGTCACACAACCTTTACAAGTGATTATTGAATCTTTTTATGAAATTCTCAACATTGTATCTCGCAAATAATGCTTGTTGGATGTTACAGGTAGTGCTACACACAGAATTAGAAAGAAAATTACCCCACTATCTACTGGAGAGGGTTGATAAATTAGAAATAATAGAGTATCCGAACGATACAAAGTGCAAGCTGGGATTTCTTGATTCCATATTAAGGAAGTGGTTCGGGAATCCGTTTTCTGACGATGGTAACTTACTGTTGGAATATTATAACTGCATGTTTTAGATTTTCGAGTCTTATAGATACTGATATAATTAAATCATGCAATACTGCTATTTTTAAAAGCGTTGCACCGTAGTCGCTTTGAAGCATGTTTTTATTTCAGGGGTGGATCAAAAGCACAAAAGATTTTGCAAACCAAGATGGCGATTTCATGGTAGGCACCATTTAGTGACATTAATCACTTTGTGTAGTTATAATGCACTATTTGAATAACAGTTTTGTACAGAGAAGTAAAATAGAAAGTAGCATTAACCAACTGTTAATGTTACATTATTGTATTTCCTTCAAATAAGTCGTCGAATCCAAGAAAAGAGAAATTACATTTTTGATTTTTTTTTATTTATGTCGTTCTCCCTATGTTCGTATGTCCATTGGGGAGGATTTTTTTTACTAAATTGAATCAAAATTAATGATCAGCGTGTCTCATTAGATTATTTCCATTGAGCAAAAAGTAATTACTTTTTAATCAATGGTACTCTACTGTATTAATCGAGAAATATTGGTGTCACTCATGTAATAATTTCAAAACTTACCATCATACATATTTACGTCATTTAATTCAAAATTAAATTAACTAAATAGCAGTTGCTCAATTAAAAAAGATCAAGCTTTAATACTTGTAAAGATTAGTGGGTGATCTTTAAAAACTGTATTTTATGAATATATTTATTCAACCCAAACTACCTGCGATCTAAAACTGGTAGATAAACCTCTTCAATGTAAGATTTTAGTCAGTTCAATCAGTTCACTTTTGAAATAGAGTTTTACCATTAACTTCCGGTATAACCAGAAGTGCACTAAGGCCATCATTATTTTCTTGAAATAAAGAATCGAAAATCTCCGACCCCAAATTTTCACGACTTAAATCGCAGTAGTCCCAAAAATATTTACTATGAGACACGCTGTACATTAAGCAACACACGAAGGTAAAAATATAATAATTGATCGTTTATTAATCAGAACGAGCTTATCCAAATACGCAAAGCTTATATTAAAATATAAGCTTTGCCTTATCTACTTTCCTGAAAATCATTGATTGAATTTAATTAACAATTATTATAACTCAGTGTAACTTATAAACACAATGGTCCTGGTTCTTAAAGGACCGCACTGTATATATTTTTCTGCCGGTTATAATTTTAAGATCTGTTTCAAACATGTGTAAACAAAATGCACAATTTTTAAGGTAGGAATAAGTAGCCAAGCTATGTTGTTTCTGTTCCTTCTCTTCTACCGATCTTTGGTAATATAAAAAGTTCTAAAATCCTTTACGTAATTTCTAGCACTTATTCTCTAAATGTTGTGTCATAATAACAGAGCAATGTCGTTGCTTTCCTTTTTTTTGTTATAATTGTTTAATTTTAATTTTGTAAATAAAATGCATCCTAATTAAGTATGCACCTTATAGTGTCTAAAAAAACCACTAATTTATTTTTATTAGGATTAGATATGGTGATGGACAGTGGTGAAGACTACGTTGTGGCTGAGTTATCAAAAACAAAGAGGAAACTACGGGAAATAACGGCAGCTTTGGAAACACAGCACCAATTCTTGAGGTTAATCGTGCAGGTAAATGCTGAAATAATAACATTAATAATAATAACATTTTAATTTATGTGCGAAGTATTTTCTTTCAGTGTAGTTTTGAGAAAACCTATTTAAAAGTCTGTTAAATACCTTATATTATAAACGTTCCTATAATATTCATTCATTAATCTTAGTGTTAATTAACAGAGAAAAAGATAATAATTCTCAGTTTATATAAATAACACATCGAAATTCAAAAAAGTAGATAAGATTTTTTTAATTCTAAGCAAAAAGAATAAACCCTACACTGAAGGAAATCGACTAATAAGAAGGTGTTGCTAAGACACGACTTCTTTTACTAATACACAACTACTTTGCGGACTACATGTCCCGACCAGCATTGAACTACACCCACAATATTTAGTAAACAGCTAAGCGGAATTGTCAGCAGAATCACCAAACATAGACCGGTTTCGAGCTTATTAGTTCTCATCAGTATGTCATGGATGAGGCTACCAACGAATGATTTAGCTATTTGAATGTCTATCTACCGACATGTTTTGAGTGTGGAAGAGATACTGACTACTCAAAAATTATAGTATTAACACGATATTACTATCTTAAGTCAACGTTTTGCTAAATCAGTAGCAATTTCTTAGGTTTTCTTCTACTGAAGACAACGTTATGCAGTACGTAAATTAAGGACTACTTATTAACAGACAAAAATATTAATAATGACAAAGATCAAAGTTGTGCCAAATAAAAAATTTATTGTGGTAGATATATATTTTGTTATCACATATCTACTAATTGTGATCCATATATACAACAGCTCGAGACATTTTTGTTCAGCATTATAGCAGGAGGGAAGTGCTATTTTACTTTGCATTAAACAACATATGAGTAATATAATAATAACCACCAAGACCTTATCTTTTTTAAAAAAGGTTGGAATACAGATCGCTACCTGGAATAGTATGTGCAATAACTAGTGGTTCAATTATCAACTTTGTTTTTAAACTTTTACTTTACAGTGAGTAAATGAAACGGGTAGAAATGAAAAGAACGCAGCTTGCTAGTATCCATAAATTCATCTACTTATATGTAAGAAAAATCGCACATCTCAAGAAAAAATATAGCAGTATAAAAAATGTTAAAACAATGTTTATCTGATATTAGGTTGCTTCAGCTTTCTTGTTACGACTGTGGTAACCTTATGGAACCTATTTAAAGGATACATATTACTGTGGCTCGTTAAATTTTACTTATAGCTAACAGACATTTGTCTCAGTGTGGCATGATAGTCAGAATAAATCTAAATGCACCTATTTGTTAGATTAATGTGTTCTTTATTTTTCAGAAAATGGAAATAAAAACTGAGGCTGATGACGTAGATGAGGGCGTTCCCCCGAATAACATAAAACCCATGAATGGCTTTTCAAATAAATGGACTTCGCCCAAAATCAGAAAGAAGTTGAAGTCCGTTATAAGCTTTAATAATAAAGGAAACCCATAAAACAATTTAATTTAATGAAATGTATGTTTAATTTATATTCTGCAGTGGTAGCTTTGAGAAAGATATTTTTGAAGGAATTTAATGAATTACGATTATTTTAGAATATATAAATGTGAATTGTGATTGTTACTGGTTGCACCAAGTAGATAAGCAGTATTATAATTATTGCTCCTAGAAAATATAGTTAAATGTTGTATTTAATTACTGTGAAGTACCAAAGTTTTTTTTAAATAAATATTGTTCGACACCTAACTTTTTACTAGTGATTATACAGGGTAGTCCAAAAGTACGAGAATGGCAGGATATCTGGGAATATTCAAGGGGCAGGGTAAAAGTAAAGCACTAGCGGTTGAAGGATTTTGTCCTGGCTATCTGATGGTGACCTTGAATTGGACTTGGACCATGGCCTTCAAGGTCATATCAAGGTCACGTTTTTTTTTAATGGGACCCCAAAGTTTTATGTTCGGATATGACCTTGAAATAACTATGAAGGTTAAGATCAAGGTCATTGTCGTGATCGCCAAAGGTAACATATATTCTTGGTTAGTCAATAGTGGTCACCAATGGCAACATACGGCCACTGTCGGTTATTAGTGGTCACCAAAGGTAAAAGGCGGTGACTGAAGATCAACAATGGTCATCAAGGGTAATAGACGGTCTTGGGTGGTCAATAGTAGTCCTGGATGGTAACGGAATAACCAACTTGACCTTGAAATAACCGGAGGATAAGGAATTTGAGGTTAGGGCTGGGTCAAATCTAAGATCACCGGTTTAGTGCTCATCAAGAATCTTAGAACCATTCTGGAGAACACTTTTCCTGGCGGTTATTCTGCCATTCCGGTATTGTTGGGTCACTTTGGGGACTTTTTATATTTGACCTTGATCTTGACCTTCATAGTCCTATCTGAACGTAAAATTTTCCGCTCTCTCCCTTTCCAGGGTCAAAATTATGGGGTCACATTTAAAAAAATTCTCGTGACCTTGATGTTACTTTGAAGGTCATGGTCCAGGTCAAATTCAAGGTCACCATCGGATAGCCAGGGGAAAATCTTAAACCCCTAGTGCTTTACTTTTACCCTACCTCTTGAATATTCTCAGAAATCCTGCCATTCCGGTACTTTTGGTCTACCTTGTATATTAATACAGTAAGAGAGCAATGATGCACAAATTATTTTGTTTACATAATTTCTGTTTATTGAAACTCTGCCTAAATTATAAATTCTAATGTGTTTTTAATTGTACTAATCGTTTGTTAACTTTAGCTGCATTGCGTCTGCTATCGAATATGAAAATATTAGAGGTGTAGACAGTTTTTCTTCTAGAAAATTCAGTATTAGTCCATTTATGTGGCCCTAGTGAATCTGTTTATACGTTTTTAATGCTAAAATATGTATTACTTTAAATACATACTTTTCATAACTCAAAATACGTTCTATTTATTTCCATACCATTTTTTAAAACACCTTTAGTATAAAATTAGCAATGATATGAACTACTCATTCTTGTACATAATTTGGAGGGAAGTATATATTAATAATAAAAAGATATTAAATATAAGTTTTATTAAAAATCTTTATAAATGTACTAATATGAAAGTTGTTGATAAAATTACAAATAAAGGCACTTTCTCATATACAAAAATGGCACAGACTTAGTGCTTGTAACAGAATGTATGAATCATTTTCAAAAAAGATTTGTAACTACCTCTACATAAATAAAATTACGTACAAATGAGATTTCCTTTGAGATTAAAATCTACCATTTACAAATAAAATCTAAAACAATTTAACTTGTGCTTAAAACAATTTTTATAATGATAAATGATTCATTTTACAATAGGTAAGCTATATTAACTTTATCACAGATAGATAGTTTGGGCAAGAATATCTAGGATTGGCATCACTCTTCCCTTCCATAACTTACCCAAAATTGTTAAATAACTAAAATTACAATTATATACAAATAACAATTTTTATGGAAAATTATGTACAAACATGCCATGCATGCCATGGCACACCATTATTGTCATCATTTTGACAGTACAACTCGAGTCGACCTAAACCCTAATTAAGTAGCAGTATGATTTACACACAGCCCTGCCTCCACAAAAAAGTACAACAGGCCATTTGAAATGTTTTTGTACGTTCTGTTTCTGTCATCAGTCCCATGAGATTGAGATGTTAGACCATCGCTCCGTTTTTATTTTTCTTTAACGGTTGCAGCTCTCTTTGCAACCTATCGAAGTCATTGTAATATTCATGATCCGATTCTTCTTCTGAACTTCTTTGCGGCAAATAAGGCTGTGACGGTTTGAAACCAGAACTCTCAGGTCTATTAGTCGATGCATGGACAAATTCTGAGACAGTTGGAAGACCTATTGTTTGGCTTGGTGCATCGTTGTTCATGAGGTACTCTGGATTGTCAATATTATTTTTATAAAAATCGGAATAAGACCTAAATATGTTCCCGTTGCTCCCGGAATTCTTTGAGTCTATTAAGTCTACGTAAGTGGAATTTCCTTGAACTTGTTGCGGAGAAGGCATCAGATAATCATCCTCGTCGAGGGGAAGCTCCAGTTTCAGCGTTCCAACTTGGGCTTGAGATCTACCGGAGTCGTATTCATCTGATCCAATATCGTCCCTTAACTTAATGGAATCGCCGCAGTACCTCATACTGGAGCCGTCGGATTGGCTTGGGTCAAAACCATGAGATTGAGCGTATCTTAGGAGTTTCTGATTCAAGTGATTCTGATACTGAGATGTACTTCCGTCTGATACTGTAGCTGGTGCTGAAGGCCAATACGTGTCTGGTGTAGGCGAAGGAGTCATAGATGAGACTGACAAACCTGTGGCGTTCAGTGGAGTTCTTGACTTGGGCTTCAAATATTCGTCCCCTTCTGACGTTCCTTCGGAAGATTCCATGGCAGAAGCAAGACTCTTTACTATGTCTCTGTCATTCTGAAAATAAAACAATGAGAGTCATTACATTTGTAATTTTTATAATTATGTTGGAACGGTTGCATTTACGTTGACTTTAGATCAAGCAAGTCTAAGGGAATTACATTAGTACTGTTTTAAATTTAATTTTTTCATTACTCAAGTCATTGCGCCAAAACTTATATTGATTTTGTGCCCGTAAAAAATTAAAATAGTAGTTAAAAAAATTCACAAACCTGTGGTACGGAGAAATTCGTAAGCCTCATAAATTTGTCACCAGGTATAGCCAAATATCTGCCGGGATCTCGTGCCATCTTGGAAAAGTCATCTTCCAGTTCCTTGAAACAAGGCCTGCTCTCAGCATCCAACATCCAGCACTTGATCATGATCATGTAAACTTCAATGCTAGCAATCGCCGGTTGAGGTAAACGTTCCCCTTTTTCTAATAATTCAGGTACATCTCTGGCAGGAACGTTGTCGTACGGTCGTCCACCGAAAGTCAACAATTCCCACACAGTAACACCAAATGCCCAAACATCTGACTTATGTGTAAAAATTCTGTGCTGGATGCATTCTAAGGCCAACCATTTGATGGGCATCTTACCACCTGCCGCTTTGTACTCTTCCTCGTTTATATCTAATAGTTTTGCTAAACCGAAATCGGTAATTTTTATACAGGCCGGAGTTTGTACTAAAACGTTTCTAGCTGCCAAGTCTCGGTGTACCAGTCTTTTCTCCTCCAAATAAGCCATTCCCCTGGCTATCTGAGTAGACCAGTTCAGTACAGCTTTAGATCCAATTTTATCACGATTGTTTCTAACGAAATCCAGTAGACAGCCCAGGGGCATTAGTTGAGTTATAAGCATTATTTGGGAGGTCATGCACACAGCCAAGAGTTGAAGTAAATTCGGATGATCAACAGTTGCCATTATATACGCCTCGTCGAGGAAATCTTTGCTGTTGTTGGCTCCTGTGTCTTCTCTCAACACTTTAATTGCTACAGGAATTTTCGCGGAGTTCTCCCCCTCCAGCACCCAAACGCCTTTATACACCGTACCAAACGCACCATAACCTAAGACACTTCCTTTACGTATTTCCGTCTCTTTGATAATTCTTAGTTTGGCGATATTCGGAAGAACGTTACTGGGACGTAGAGGTTCATTGTCTTCCAACCCTGTAAGAGCACGAGTCATCTTCATCGCATTCTCAGTCAGCTTCTCTTTTTTCCGGCAGTAGTAAATAGCCCACACTATTAGTATCACTGTTATTGTAAGGACAGTCAATATAACTATTACAATGGCAAGATCATGGGTGGTTTCAGGTGCTGATAAAAGTAGACTGCTAGGCACGTTTGAACAATATGAGTCCCCATCCTCAGGAAAGACTCTATGTGGGAAGTCTTCTGGACAACTGGCGACGCATCGGAAGGAAGAGTTGTTGTTCATGCTGCCGTTTCCGAAGAGTTTGTAGTTTTGGCATGTAATGCAGTTCTCTGGACCGGGACCCCTACATTCGCGACATTCAAAGTCGCACTTTATGCATTCCTTCGTATTTCCGTCTGGGTAGGAATCCGAGGAACACTCGTCTTCGCACTGTTCTCCTTTCTTGTAGTTCATACATTCTTGGCAGATCAGCACATGGAATCCATAACCGGTGCACCGTTTACATCTGAAACATAGTCAAGATGTTAGAGAATTTAGGTGTACTCATAGAGGCAACAAGAAGTCATACTCGTATATTTAAAAACAGTAGTACGTTATAACAGATTGTTAGAGAAGTGGTGTCATATAAAACGTTTGGAGGATTTTAAGTAGCTTTTAAGTAAACTGTAGATTGAAAGGTATACGCTGAGAAGCGGGTAGTGTTCTCAATTGCACTGAGTGACGTCACAGTGCGTTCTTGATCACATGATAGATTTTAAATTTTTACATAATTTGTAGCATTAAAAAAATCAATCTTTGACCACTCAGAAATCAGATTTTCAGGCAAGTTGACTATTTTGTAGATGAGTGACTGGACGTTACAAACTGTTTAATGGTAAAAAAGGATGCCAAATACAAAGAATTATCTCAGGATTTTTCGGGATTGGACTCCTTAACATCTTGTATTTGCTGACATACTTGATTTACGTACCTTGGATGACATTTTCTGCATATCGCCTTCCCCGAGAGCGATTTTAAGAACGACTCTTCTTGGTGGGGTCCGACGTATTCGAAGTAATAACCATCAGGACAAGATTCGTTCTTATGTAAGCAAACGTCGACAGTGACATTCTCGTTCATGATGGCCAGCTCGCAAGAATTGCACCCTCCTGGTCCGACAGTGTTCTTTGGTCCCGTGCAACCGTCCACACAGGCCGTATGACATTGTGTGCATATGCTGTTCTCTTCATATTTATTCGTTGGGCACTGAGAGACGCAGAACGGACCGTCTTTGAAGTATTTGCACGTGGTGCAATTGTCGGGGCCGGGACCGTGGCAGGATGATCCGCACTGTTCGTGGCAAGGCTTGCACTGGTTATTTTCTGCACGGTAAATCCTGAAATATCAAATATATTTTAATAAATATCCTAAAAAAGTACTTATGCTGGACAAATTTCTTAATTTGTATCCTTTTTAACAAATCTCGTATTAAAGAAATAAGCAAAAATGTTGATTAGTTTGAAAATGAACCGTGTATCTTTAAAGTTAGACAACATTTTATTATATTGGATTGTGATTATTTTTCTAGACCTACCAAGAAAATTAAGCACCATATTTCCAAGAACTGTAAAAACGAACAGCTGATATTTTAAATAAATTCTATAAATCTCCAATAGTTACAATTTTCCTCTTATTAAAATGGGTTTGCCATATACACTTAAAACATATAACTCTTTGAGAAGAAATTGGGCGAAGTGTTACTTATAAAATATTAAGTACCATTTCAAAAAACTAAATACATAAAGGAGACAGATCTATATTTTCTGGACAAAAACAGAAAATCCCTGAAAAATATAACTAATATTGTTGAAAACTACAACTTGAAACTTTTTAAATATGTACAGGGTGTCCTGCAATTCATGCATCACAGATTCTTAAGACAAATTTAGGGGCCTCTTTTTTTATTTTTGCTAAGTGGCCCCTTCTTTCGGAGTTATATCTCAGAATTCTGTTGTACGAGAATCACTAAATTTAGTACAAAGGGTTTTATAACATGTGGAATCTGATGGTGCTACGTGTTTGGCGGGGAACCTCCTTAAGACAATTTTTCGTGGGCCCCCTTCTCTTGGTCGCATATTTAAATTTCTTAAACATTATCAGTCCACTAGAAAGCCATTAAATTTAGAAGCTTTTTGTCTCATTATACTCTTTTCGTAAAACGCAATGTTTTCGAGAAAAATGTCAAAATGTGATCGAATGCATACTATCATGATTCGCCATTTTCCTCAAAAACATTGCGTTTTACGAAACAAATGTCAAGAAACAAAAAAGTATCTAAATTCAATGGCTTTCTAGCTAATTAATAATTAAAAAAAAATCTAATTTGCGACCAAGTTTTTCTGGTTCCAAAGAAAAAAGAGGGCCACGAAAAACTGTCTTAAGGGTGTTTCTCGCCAAAAAGCGAAGCACTTTGAGATTTCACATGTCGTAAAACCCCTGTGAACCAAATTTAGTGATTCTCGTACAACATGGTATTGAGATATAAAAAAGACTTCTTAGGGGCAGATTACAGGGGGCTGTAACTCCGAAAGAGGGAGCCTGTTGGCAAAAAGAAAATATACGGCTCCCCTAAATTTGTCTTAAGAATCTATGACCAAATTTTGTTGCATGAATTTCGGGACACCCTGTATAAGTAGGGGCTTCAATTTTTCCATGCTTTTCTTCAAATTTTAAAATTGGTATTAATATGTACTGACATTAACAATAATAAGTGATTATGTTGATACTAAATTGTAAATATCTAAAACTGTTACTCTCAAAATTAATAACTAATAACTTAATAATAACTCAAAATGCAATATTATATTTTTCAAATAAAACAACGCTTTTGTCATGTCGCGTTTTGAATATGCTAGTGTTATATATCCCCCACCCCCTCATTAAAATAAATAAATAAAACTTCAATATCGAGTCGATTTTTCAAGAAGTTACGAATCTATCCAGCTGTCAATCTGTCATTCTGAACTATCATTAACATTCCGTTCTTTAAAATCTAAAATAATATTTTTACATAAAATTATGTTCAATATCATTGATTGTCCTAATATTCAGTAAATCTACATCAAACATGTAATAACTAACCAATGTCAAGATTCCATAGAAACAGTCACTGCATGTAACCGCAATAAATTATAATTTATTACGCTTACTTATTTGTTACAATGTTTTATAATTTTAATATCACGTATCTTAAGTTTGTTGTGTCATGTAAGTAGTGTGAGTGGTACAGTCAATAAATAAATATATAAATAAATAAACAATTATATTGAAATTGGAATTGGAATTGAATTAGATATTTCATTTGATTTGATATTTGATATTGATATTGATATTGATTTTGATGTCGATGTCGATGTTGATGTTGATGTTGATATTGATAAAATTTAGGTATATTTAATGACGAATATGTTTCTAAATCAGAATCGCCATAGTTGTTGCGTGTTCATTAAATTTATGTATTTAAACATGTCATAACTTACCCTGGTAATACACTGCAATTCTGCAAGCACTGGTTGCCGAGCTTGTAATGGACACACGAGAGACACTGGTCTGCCCCAGGTCCCCAACAACCGTCTCTGCTACACTGCTCATCGCAGAAAAGCTTTCTTTTCGTACAATTTTCTGTGTCACTATTATTGGAGAGCATCAGTTGGTGCTCGTGGCTCTTTCTAATTTTGTCCCAGTTAATCGATTCGGCGAAACAGAGATGTTTATTTTCCAAAATGGCAACAGTACCCATATTGATCTTTTTCAAAGATCTCATCTCAAGAGATTCTAGAGAAGTTTTGACTATATACAAAGAAGTAGAGTACTCGTACAAAGCCCTCCCTCCGATGACTTCCAAATTTCTGAAGAACGACAGATTTTTGAAATCGCTGTTGTAAGCCTGGATGTTGAGGAAACCAGTGATCTCCTTAAGCGTGCTGAAGACTTCCAGCCTGCTTGGATGCATTTTGGGATACCGCTCTCCAAATGAAAAATTCGAGTAGACGTACTGAAATCCTTTAAAAGTGTTTTCTAGTATCTCGATGTTCCCTTCTAGAACTGTGCAACCCTTAAAGCTATCGATGTTTCCGGCATGAATTACTTCCACACCAACACAGGTCTTCGGGCAGGGTCCGTCACATGGAACGCACTCACCGTCCACAGCCCTCTTGTTCGAGGGACACGATCTTACGCAAGCACCATTATCTTTTAGCAAATGTTCGGGACATTTCTTCACGCACGTCGCACCGTACGCGTACTTTCCTTCTGGGTTTACCTCCCACGAGTAAGTTGTCGGGTTATAAATTTGCATAGGGGGACACTCTTGCTTGCATACACCGTCATCGTAGAAATTACGGCAAGCTATACAATCACTTTGCTTCGGTCCGGTGCAACCTCCCGCGCAGAACAGATGGCAACACTCGCGAGGTTTGCTGCCGAAACAGCGACCTTGGAAGCACTGGGGGCTGCAGGTCTCCTTGGAGAACACCTGGCAATTTTCAGGGCCATCGCCCCAACAGCCTTCCTTGCAGAATTTATGACAAGGAGTGCATTCGCGCTCAGGAGAAGTGAAATTGTACACGTAGATGGCGGTGCCCTCGGGATCCGAGATGATTTCCTTCCAGTTGATCGTTTTCACGTGACACAAATTGTAGTTGTTGAAGAGGCCGATGCTGCCCCGAAGTACATCACGAAGCGCGGGTAATTCCAAAGTGTACATCTTTGAGAGCGTTACGATTAGAGCGAATTCCTCATCTCGCACATTCATTTTGAACAACGTCCTACCCCGGATGATCTGGAGACGCGGAAGAACGATCCTTTTTATGTCGACGTGAGAAATCAAAACGTATCCGGTCACTTCCCGAATGTACTGCAGGAAGCCGAGGTCCAAGTTTTCGTCCTGGAGCCAAGTCAGTTCGAGGTTGCCGTCCACATACGTGCAGTTGGTATAGCGGTCTTTCAGGTTCCTGTAATGGTGGTCACGATTCGAGGGCACGGACATACGCCCATTGGTCCCAATGCAGACTGCAACAAAAAACACAAATGAATTTCAAATCTCGTGATAATAGATGCGGTGATCGAAAATTATCATTTATTACTGGTTAACTTGATGAATGGCCGTTGTAGAAACTTTACACGTTGTCAATAAATGAACAAATTCGCACCAGGCAGGTTATATCGATATACTTCATACGCCTGTAACGGTGTTCACCTTAAAGAAAGTAGAAGTTGTTCACATCAATATTTGCATAACATTTCCAATATTGCCAAAAATCACTTCTTTTCTGATGATTAAAAAGATATGCAGTACAATATCAATTTAAAATAAAATACGAGGTAGGTTCATAAGATAACCGAACCTTTTGAATTACGCTGTAATGGAGATATTTAATGATCCGTGGTTAGCAACATTGCATTACACATAACCCCCTATGTAATCACATGTTCTTGGATTATTAGTATTTCATTTAGTTTTCGTGGTATTGTTATTCAAGTGAAAAGTGTTTGAATACTAGTAACGATTTTTCAAATGTGCGATTTTCTGGAGCAACGATACAAAGTGAAACTGAGGAAATCTTTCACGAAAACGTTTCAACTTTTGAAACAAGATTACTGATCTGGGTAGTGTGCAATATTACGAATGGTGTTCATGATTTAAAAGTGGACGTCAGTCAATTGAAGATGATCCTCGACCAGGAAGGTCTTCGACTTCAACTGATGATTCCCAACTTCAGAAATTCACAGATCTGTTGCGTGCAAAACACCGATTGACTGTCAGAGAAATTGTAGAAGAAGTTAGCATCTCAGTTGGGTTATGCCTTCAAATTTTGACTGAAAAATTGAACATGAATCGAGCTGCAGCAAAATTTGTTTCTTATTTGATGATCTAACTCCTTGAACAATCCAATCACAATGAAACATTCATTCAAAGGATCATAACGGCAGACGAAAGTCGAGTTTACGGCTACGACATTGAGACAAAAGTTTCAGTCGTCATAATGGATTGGCAAAAGATCTCCACATCCCAAGAAGGCACTTCTCGATCCAATGCCATTGATGTCCACTGTTTTTTCGACTTTAATGGAATTGTGTGTGGAATGAAATTCACAAAAAGAAACCAGAGTTGTGTCTAGACAATTCGTAGTTCTTGTATCATGGCAATATACCCGAACAGTTAGCTTTGTGAATAGGCATGATGACAGTAACCAAGAATCACTAAAATTATGTATTTATCTTATGGATTATAAAAAAAATATTTCCTTTTATATTATGAGCGAGATTTATGATAGGTTGAACCCCAGTCAGAGCGAAGAACGTCACATCTATGTAAATGTCATTTTCTTTCATTTGTACTTCGACAATATCCGCAGTATTTATCTTCGCTTAATAGTCCAGACGGTACCTATTTCAAAAAGCCATATTTGGGTGAATCGTATATCCACGGAGATTTTTGGCTNCCTGTAACGGTGTTCACGGATTGTTGTTGAAAATTGTTCTCAGCGATATTTGCATAACATTTCCAATATTGCCACTTCATATTTCTTTTCTGGAGATTAAAAAGATATGCAGTACAATATAAATTTAAAATAAAATACGAGGTAGGTTCATAAGATAATCGAACCTTTTGAATTACGCTGTAATGGAGATATTTAATGATACGTGGTTATTAACATTGCATTACACATAACCCCCTCTGTAATCACATATTCTTGGATTATTGGTGCCTCATTTAGTTATCGTGATATTGTTATTTAAGTGCAAAGTGTTTAAGTACTAGTACCGATTTTTGAAACGTGCGATTTTCTGGAACAACGATGCAAAATGAAACTGAGGAAATCTTTCATGAAAACATTTCAACTTTTGAAACAAGCTTACTGCTCTGGATAGTACGCAATATTACGAATGGTCTTCATAATTTAAAAGTGGACGACAGTCAGTTGAAGATGATCCTCGACCAGGAAGACCTTCGACTTCAACTGATGACTCCCAACTTCAGAAAATCAAAGATCTGGTGCATGCAAAACACCGATTGACTGTCAGAGAAACTGCAGAAGAAGTTAGCATCTCAGTTGGATCATGCCTTTAAATTTTGACAAAAAAATTGAACATGAATCGAACAAAATGTGTTTCTCATTTGATGACCTAACAACAGAAACAAAATCGTGTGGACGTTTCTTGGTAACTGCTTGAACAATCCAATGTCAACGAAACATTCATTCAAAGGATAATAACGACAGATGAAAGTTGTGTTTACAACTACGATATTGAGACACAAGTTTCAATCACCACAATGGATTGGAAAAAGTATCTCCACATCCCAAGAAGGCACGTCTGGATCCAATGTCAAAATGATATTCACGGTTTTTTCGACTTTAATGGAATTGTGCATTTTAAATTTTTGCCTCAAGGTGCAACCGTGTGTACTAATCAAGGCGTTTTACAATGGTTACGTGAAAAAATCAGCAAAAAGATACCGGAGTTGTGTCTAGACAACTCGTAGTTCTTGTACCATGGCAATATACTCGCACAGTTAGCTTTGTGAATAGACATGATGATTATGTATTTATTTAATGGATTATAAAAAAAGTATTTCTTTTTATATTATGAGCGAGATTGGTGATAGGTTGAACCCCAATCAGAGCGAATAACGTTACAACTATGTAAATGTCATTTTCTTTTATTTGTACTTCGACAATATCCGCAGTATTTATCTTCGCTTAAATATTTTATTTCCCAACTATCAGTTGCTTAGTATTGTGTTACCAAAACCATAATCAGGAAACGTTAGGTATTTGAAAAGTTTCTAGAAGAAAGAAAGAAAAGAAAGCTCAACAACTGCAAGTTAATAAAATATCAAAAAAACTATGTTTGTGATCAAAAGTTTGTCCATGCATAAATTGGTGCTGAAATACAAAGAACAGTCCTGTGACATAGTTTTGAAAAAACTCGTATTGACTGATGAAGATGACATGAAAGTTAAAGAAGAGACGAGACCAACATCATTTGGTATGAGTTAAGATATAGCAGAGTGACAGCCCCACAAGCGTTTGAATTTAGTCGGTGTAAAACCAATGGTGCAACTTTGACCACGTTAATAATGGGAGGGAAAATCTCCAATCATCGGACATGAAACGCGACACAATGTTGGAGGATGAAGTGAGGAAAACTATAATTACCAGACTGGGGATAAAAATTTAAAAAATGTGGTATAATGCTTTGCAATAATTATCCCATGATAGCAGGATTGCCTGATGGAATATGTGAAGACAGTATTATTGAAATTAAGTGTACCAAGAGTATGAAGACTTTTAAAAATTATGTGGAAAAAGGAGTGCAGACGGCAGCTACAAATGTATTTAACAGGACTTCAAAAGGGCTGTTTCGGTGTAGCTGATTGCAACTACAAGTACAAAGTAGAAATAATTACTGTTACATTTGATGACTACTACTACCAGATTTTCTTAATGTTTTAGTCTCTTTATGGAAAGATAATGTATATCCATTATTATACCAATGTACAATTTTAGGGTAAATAAAATGCATATACTATTATGGTAACTTTGTATTTTTTTTACTAATGACTCATGCAATACAAAATATTAGCACCTTATGATTACTGTTTGACAATTACCAAAAATGTATAAAATTAATAATAAAGTTTAAAAAAAATCGGTGATTTTCTGAACAGAATTCGTTTATTTTATTGATGAATATTCCTATCATCAACTAAGATTTGATTATTCAAGTGAAGAAAACATCTCTCAGTATACCTCAACAGCATGACTTAATGATCCGAATAAAATCTAATTCGAAAACGTAACAATAACTTAGATTATAGAAGAATGCAGGATTTTAATAAACTTCCAGAGAAATACTTAAGAAGCAACGAAGACCACATATTGCGAGGAAGATACATGATGGATATTACAAAGAAAGCAAATTGTAAACATTTTTAGGTTTGTATGAAAGATCACGATAATAACCAAAATTCAACCAGCAAGTAAGTAACAGTTACCACTGGGGAAAGCTTTAAAATATCGACTAATGTATACCACAGCAACACAAAACGTTATGTTAATTAATCTGATGACATTACCCGCTCTAACTAAGGAGTGTGTCTTTCAAAAGAGTGGGCGAACAAGTTGTTACTCTACTACACGTAATCCGTGACGAACGTCAAATATCTGCTACATTCCTGCCCAGGAATAGCCATAACAGCGCTTTGGTTTGTTTAAGGTTTTTCGATTTTTATATGCATCGGCGTTGTGATTATTTGGAAGGGACTGACGTAACCGCAGCTATATGGGGTATAATTCTATAAAATTTATTACTATACGCTGAGGTTTATGTGGCCGTAAATGTAGAGACGGATTTTGTTGGAAACATATACAGAAAATAAACAATGTCTAGCTGTTGTACGTTAAGAAACATTGACCCATATTTATAACGCACTGGTAAAAAATTAAATAACATACTGGGTTACAGATGAAGTAAGCAAGTTCGTAACATTGTTTTGGTTTTGCTTTAAGCGGTTCAGGCTACGTGTGGTCAAAAGGCTCTTCAATTACTGTCAGTGCAATTTGAAATATATTTACCATTTTTCGAAATATAATTGATTACAAATGAATAATTCAGCTATTACAGAGAAAGCTTTGTTTACTAGAATCTTATAGTCTTCTTAATAAATCTTGTACAGGGTGATTCAAAATTCAGTACAAAGAATTTAGGGAGGTATTTTTGAGGTCAAAAATAAGACTTTTTTTTCCACAAACGTGGGTCCACAAATGTTTAGTTTTCGATATAAAGGATAAGTTTTTTATTTTTTAGGAATAATTTCCAAATAAATTTGAATGTTGGCATAAAACTTGGGGGACGGTTTTTTTTTAGGATGCTAAAATCTTTGTATTAAATTTTGAATCACCCTGTATATTCCTATCTATTATTGAAAATTATATCAGATCCCCCTTGCGGTTGATTTTGTATATTTGCATTCTACCTAACAAATTTCTTAGGGCTTGAATTATTCTGAGAATTGTTGATTTTCCATTTGGCCAATTTTGGTTGTAAAGAGGATATAAGTGTATATTCCTGCGATATACTCCTTTCTGAACCATAAATACGGTAACACCCCCTTGGGAAGTTTTTAGTTCGAGTCTAGTTTTTATTCACAGCAGAAAGGAAAATACCTCTTAAATATATGGTCCTTCATATTTAAAAAATTAGAAACGTCTTTAAAATGAGAATCAAAATACTTTTAATAATAACAGGGTGATTCATAAATGGTGACCAAAATTGAAACCTCGTATTCTTGGTTTCGACAATGCAATACTGTTTTCAACCACCAAAATTGAATAATTTCAAATATTTCGGATTTTCCCTACCAAGAACGGCTGTGACAGTATTTTCACTACCAAGAACGGCGGTGACAGGATTTTTAACATTAAGGCGATGTTTTGTATTGTATTAGCTTTGTCCTGTCCAAATTTTGTTCATGCAACTCTCTTGGTTTCGGCAATGCAATACTGTTTTCAACCACCAAAACTGAATAATTTCAAATATTTCATATTTTCACTACCAAGAACGGCGGTGACAGCATTTTCACCACCTAGAACGGCGGTAACAAGATTTTTAGCATTAAGGCGATGTTTCGCATTGTATTAACTAGGTCCTGTCCAAATTTTGTTCATGCAACTCTCTTGGTTACGACAATGCAATACTGTTTTCAACGAAGAAAATTGAATAATGTCAAATATTTTGAATTTTCACCACCAAGAACGGTATAAAATTTTTATCGAGGACGCTTCGTTAAAAAGATACAGGGAGTTAAACTTCAAAAAATATTTTTAATTTTTTTAAATAATTTAGAAACTAGTAAGTGAAATTATTTGAAATTGGACACATTTTCGGACTCGTCTTTCAATTTTCTACAAATTGCTAGTCTCTTATGATTTTCGAAAAAAGACTTATTTTCGAGAAAATATCATGGTTGGTACCGTAAAGCAGTGGCGTACTATTTTATTTAGAAAAATATGCCACCTATACCCTGTATATACGCCACTGGAACATGTAAATTTTAGGAAAAGCCCTCAGATTCTGGACACTAAAGAACACGAGGTTTCATTTTTGGTCATTATTTGTGAATCACCCTGTATTTGTCATTCTACCCGGCTACCACTTAGGATGCTATAAGACAGAAATATCTTCGACCGGTCTGTAAAGGGTACATATTTGCCCAAATATATTAACTCGAAATCCTTAAAAATGGAGATGCAAATTGAGGACGCCTGCCTACGGCTCTTCCTACGACACCATCGTCAGAAAATATACAAATAAATGCTGTTTTCTCATATCCTTCTAAATATTGCTGCAATATCTCCTGTATATACGTCACCACAGCCAATTTTTAGTACCTACCAATAATAAGTATTCTGTAGGTAGCAACTGTTGTGTAATGTACGCGGTTCATTAAAATATTATTTAACCTTGCAGAGAAGTGATGTAAATACAAATTTATCAGTTATAATTGTATTTCGAATCACATTTCAGTCCACTATATTTCTAATGTCTAAGAAATAAGAATGAAGTGACGTAAGTCTACGTCCTCTTGACACAGATTTTTGGTGATATGGTACAACGTTCACAAAAGTTATACAATAATGTCGCATTTGTGACTTATCTATTAATAACTTGTATTTACTAAAGAAAAGTTGTAATTTATACAAATAAGCAGAAGTAACGTCATTTTCTTATATCATAATTAATCTTATTAATATTCTTAAGTATTGGTCAACAAAACTGTTTCCTTTGATGGAATTCTGTATAAAATGTTATACATTTTAAATATATTTGTAAAATATAGACTGTATACAGCTAATTACGTTGCGTTTATTAAGACGGATTTTATTGTAAAATTAGATTTTTTTTAGATATGTATGTAGGCAATTCTCTACAGTTTCATTTCATTTTTTTTGTATAGATGCCAGTACCAACACCGACCAATGGTTGTTATGTGTAAATCTACAATACACTGAATTTAAACGCAAAGGATTGTATTTAAATGCACCTATGCAAAGAATATCTGCATTGACAAATCGTAATCTAGAATTGTAGTTGGTGCGTGTTTTATCGCGTAGAATTGGATATCGCGTAAAAATGGATATTTAAAACAACAATATTAAAAGAAAAACATATAGAAAATGGTTATATTACTAATTGAAGGCATATACTTAGATATAGTAGTTATTCCATATGTAAAATTTGTTAACAAAAAGTAACCAGAGTCGTTGGAATTAGAGAGGTCGGATTTCAGCTGTCAAAATAAGTTCAAGAGAATTTTCTTTTGCATATTTAGTTGCAATTTACCATTTGTTGCATCTCGTAATTAGAATAAAATCAGGATAACACACTTTTGCACAAATTCACGTTTATTTTATTAGAATCAATCTTTGCATTGTAATTATATGCCTCTAATTATTACGTTAAATTATTGATTTTTATCTTTGATCTGCTATTGACGGGCGCTTAACCTTGTCTCTCTCTTTGGGCTTCACCCTTAAACATGCATCTCAAGGTACAGATTTTAAAACATTTTAGTGGCATTCGCTGGCAGAAAACCTTAGTTTACACCGTCAGCAACGAAACATCGTTGAAATAGCTCTTGTAACTACTTTCATTCGGGGGAAGCTAGCATTTTCTGTTGGAGATGAACCCCAGTAAAATTCTTAAAAACCGTAGTTTTACAGAAAAATCTCAGAGATCCCCATTGAAACTTCAGAGACTGTTAAAATTTTACATGAAGGTAGTTATTATGAATTAACAGAATTGTACCAAGTTTCAAGTCTGTACTTTCGGTGGTTCTTGAGTAATTGATCAAAAGAAGAATCATATAGACTTTAGGAATTACTTTAGAATTATTTCCAGACATTCCTTTCTCTCTCTTTCTCTCTAATATTGTTAGAGATTTTTCCAAAGCAAAATATTATTTTAAATTGAAATCTACTTGAGTTTAGATCACAATTTCGTGAAAATACTTTTGGCTCATTGGGACTTTTTCAAAATAAGACGAAACGTCAACAAATCTAAACGTAAACATGGCAACCAGTCCGGAACAATTGACAGCAGCCATGGAAGCTTACAAACTAATCCAAGTTTCCTTAGCGTTTGCCATAAATTATTTATAACCAAAGTAAATTGAATTTCCGACTAATTAGATGTTTATAAGATGTGATTTTTTGTTTTAAGGCGGGGTAACGAACTCAACGGCCTCTAATACCAAAACTATAATGCATTCCAGAAGAGGAGGTCGAACCTGGGGAATACGTTATTGTTTGTTACCATCACTGCAAAAGTCAATTGCATTTCCATGGAATCTCTAGCAAGACCGGCTATTTTGACACGCTTTATAGACGTTTACCTGTTTTTGAGTACGGTACAAGTACAGGTAAGGAAAGTTGTCGAGTACTCGCCAGGGGGTGTGCGGTGGATAGGTTTCCGTTATAAACGAGTCCCTGGCTGGATGGCGCCGTGCTCAAGAAATACCTCACCATACCTGCTTGACTCTACAAGGAGCTTTAATCTCACTCTCATTCCATTAGCGGCGCCTGCAACGGGAGCAGATATTCCCACCTTTTTTTTAGTTAATTTGTGATGAACTGATAATGGCATATACGTATCCGAATGCGGCAATTCAATAAAGAATAACCCAAAAACTCAAAAACTTTTTGGACATTTGTCAATAATTAAAGAGGTCATACGAGATCCCCTGGTAGAATGCACTACAACAATTTGGAGTTAAACAAACCGCAAGCTATAGTTATATTAATGCATTCAGTAATTATTTTAGTAGTGTTTTTCTTAAGCCCAATGTGTCTTCTGCTATCAATAATAATCCAATAATAGATATTAACTTGCCTAACTTAAACATTTCGCTTTTTACGGAGAGTGAAGTCGAGCTGTCAATTCGTAAGTTAAAAAATAAAATAACTTGTGGTCCTGATGGCTTCCCCAGTTTTATAATAAGAGACTGTGCTGCTGCCTTATCTCGCCCACTTGCTATAATTTTTAATCTTTCTCTTAAACTTAATATATTTCCCGATCTATGGAAATCTGCTAGTGTCTGTCCTATATTAAAGAATGGTGATTCTGCTCACATAATTAATTAAAGACCTATAACTTTACTTTGCTATTTCGCCAAAGTTTTCGAGATATCTTTGTATAACCGCATCTATCCTCTTATTCGTTCATTTGTTTTTACAGACCAGCATGGTTTTAGGAATAAGCGCTCTATTAATATGAACTTTATTTGTTTTACTCAATATTTATCTAATATTATCGACCAACAAGGACAGGTAGATGTGGTGTACACTGATTTTTCGAAGGCATTCGACAGAGTTGACCAAAAGCTACTGTTGGTGAAGTTGGAGAAGGCGCAGCCTTTGATTAAATTATTCGCTTCTTATTTGCTAAATCGCACTCAATATGTTATATTTAATGGTTTCAAATCTAACACCTACGTGTCTACATCAGGAGTTCCACAAGGCTCCAACCTAGGCCCATTGCTTTTCCTATTTTTATCAATGATTTGAGTTCACTCATTACATATGATAAGTTATTTTCGCTGACGATTTGAAAATATTTTCGGCTGTCGAATCAAAAGATGATTGTGACTGCAAATGAATTTGGAAAAATTAACTCACTGGTGCGTGTCAAATTACCTCGGCCTAAACATCTCCAAGTGCATGACTGTTATATTCTCACGTAAATACAATGTAATTATTCATGACTACCGAATTTACTCTGAAATTTTGACACTAGTAGATGAAGTTAAAGATCTGAGAGTGCTTTTCGACAATAAACTTAGTTTTTCCTCACATATTGAGCTGACTGTCTCATCATCCATGAGCATGTTGGGTTTTATCTTTAGAATGGGTCAAGAGTTCCGTGACATTGTTGTGATAAAACTGTATCAATCATATGTTCGTTCCAAATTGGAATACTGCTCGTTAGTGTGGAACCCCATCTATGTATGTTACATTAATATGATTGATAGAGTATAGAATAAATTTTTGAAATTTTTAGCATTCCGCCTTGACAATATATATCCAGAGAGGGGTTGTGAGTATAATCATCTATTAAACAGATTTGATTTCACCTCATTATTGCTTAGAAGAAAGATTTTTATATATCCTACTGCACAGTATCGTTGATGCATCGAACTTTCTTGCTCAAGTTAACTTTCTTGTGCCGAGAATTAATAATCGTGTGACATGTACGTTTTACAATAAGACTGCTCGCACCAATATTTTATTGAAGTCACCTCTCCATGTTATGTGCAGCAACTATAACTCTGTATGACATATATGTGATATTTTCAATTGTAGTATTGGTATACTATTACATAATTTTAAAAATAATTATGACGTACCGTAAGATGTGCTACCTACTATAATTTATACATGCATTTGTTTCTTTCTAATCTATATTTCAGTATTATTTATTTTGTCTAGTTCTTTATATGTATAGGGACTTTTTTGTACGAAATATATAAAAATTGTCATGTTCAAAGCTTTTGATGCTGTCGTTTGAAAATGTATGTTCTAAAAGTTTTTAATTCCATATGAGAAAGGGTGCTATCTAATGATACAATACTAAGTAAAATGAGAAAAACAAAAGATCTCTTTGTAGTGGCTGCTTTCTACGTGATTAGTTTTCATCAACAGTGATAGTAGAACACCAAGATATTTCTTCAAATAATATACCAAGGTAATATTTTTTTGAAAAATTTTTTTGAATCTGTTTGAATTAACTTTAAAGTACAGTATCTATAAAATACATTATTTTAAGAGAGATTTAGTAAAAAGGGCAAACATTTTTTTAGGTAGAAAAACCATCGATCTAGTTATGTCCAAAGCTTTTGATAATGTTGTTTCAAAATATCATTTTTTTCTAAAAGTTTGTGTAAAAAAGAATGTATCTAAAAGGCTGTACTCTCTNAAAAAAAAACACACGTTCTAACTCAATTCTGACAGTGGATTTGAATTCAGCAGAGTCTTTTACATAAAAATGTACTATTTGATGAGGAAATAAATTTTTTTCCAAATTTTCCCAGTAAATTTTCATCAATTTTTACTATTTTTCACAAGTTTTTTGAGGTTAGGAAAAAATTGTGACATGATGGGCCAATTCTGACCCCAGATTCGTGTTCAGAAGGCCAAATTACTACGAAAAATATAAGTCGCATAAAAAGTATACCCAACTTTTTTTTTGTGTGTGGCTGTGTAATCTACCAAGGTAAGATTTTTTTGAAAAATTGTTTCGAATCTGTTTGAATTAGCTTTAAAGTACAGTATCTATAAAATATATAATTTTAAGAGAAATTTAGTAAAAAGGGCAAACATTTTTTTAGGTAGAAAAACCATCGATCTAGTTATGTCCAAAGCTTTTGATAATGTTGTTTCAAAATATCATTTTTTTTTAAGTTTGTGTAAAAAAGGATGTATCTAAAAGGCTGTACTCTCTTTTATTTAAATTTATTTTTCTCTGAAAATTATAGACTTGTTCATTAAAAGAGTCATCATTATTAATTTTATCCCATTTATTTTTTCTGATAATCCATACGAATTACCATTATTACTACTGTACACACCACTGAAAACTACAAAATCTGTATTTATAGTAATTTATCTCTCTTCGAACATGAAGATTAAAAAATATCAAATGTTGGAGGTACATCTAAAAATGCAATTTGTATAAAAAATAATTTTTATCGCATTATACGTCACACTAATAGCACACGGGGAAGTACGTGATCCGCTGTAACCCTTTTTTTTCACTAGATGTGAACAAGAACATAATTTCGTGTCACTTCCTCTTAATGTGAATGTAGCAGGTACCCATTGTGAAGCTAGTTCCAAAACTTCATAACAATTCTGGATATAATTGATTCTGGCCCAGTATAAAAATTCACGGGAACGAAATTGCATTTTAATTAGTTCCGGTGTTTTCTAATAAATTTCTGTTTAAACGATGCATTACAGGATATCCGGACATGCCAAAATTACAACGTGGGTTCATATTTTCGCAACTAGAGCGATAAGCGATACAAGTTTTACCTGAGAGGACACCTGAAAACAGTAAAACGTAAAAAGACTAGTGGCTTTCATAGTGTATTGAAAGGTTGATATATATCTCGGTTTCAGAATAGTAGAATAAGGTCTTTTATCAACCCTCACACATTTTTGCCTAGCGACAGCTGCTGCGCCACTTTGCAAAAAATCTGTAGCCTTCAAGCTACGAGAAAATCGTACATTGTTAGATTTAACTCGTCTTTTCTTCTTTAAGTATTTAATCAGGAAAGTAAAAATATAAATGTATTTGTACAGATACAAGACAATCTTCACAACAACGAAGAACTTTTAAGGACGTTACAGAACATTTGTTTTCTTCGAATTTAATGAAAAAGCTGTACTCGGTTATCTTAAGTATACAAAAATAGACGATACGTTGTTCACGAACTCGCATCAAAAGGTTTCGTGATAAATTTCTCGCTGCTCGATTTCCCAAAACGTAAATATTTTTGACAAAGACATATTATAAATTATTCACCTTTGACGTTGTTTACCCTTATTATCAATTCCTATCTGTTTGTTAACTTTTTATTATTTACTTGCCCGTTACAAACACTGTCGCGTTTCCAGATTTCTGTGCTTTGATGACATTGGTATCTCTCCAAATTGAAAACGTATAGAAAAAATATAACTGGCAAGATAAAATAATTGTAATGGTCTGTAGAGTGCAACAATACACACTACTTATTTATTTGTTTTGCACTTTGTTAAATGTATAAACATTATAAAAATATTTGGGTTAAACTGATTAAAAAATATATTACTTATTGCACTGTGTTCAGAAAAATAACATACAACATAACTTTATAAAAGGATTTAATAAAATAACGAGAAAATATTTAATACGCCTCACAAAAGGCAAATTGGAAGTAGAAAAGAAAAAAAAATGGTTGTCTATTTATTCCAATCGTAAAGACATGAAGGAATAAATATTCTGAAGCTATAGAAAATATTGAACAAAGAGCAGCAGAATCTAGAAGTAATTTATTGATGATATACATATATAGAGATCTAACTTACTTCAGATAGATCATCTGCGACCAATATCCGTTTGAGAGTTTTTATAAAAGTCATCATACTCAAAACAAGTCCAAAAATAAAAAAGTGAACCATTTTTTTTTTTAATAACTTAAGCTACGTACTTTTGAATAAACTAATCTGTTTACTTAGACTTTAATAGACAAGATATTTAACTGATGATACACTGTCATGGCTTTTCGATTGCGAAGAACTGAAGAGATGCAAAGATTGTAGAAGAAGGCTATACAAATCTATGGGTGTAGTCTATAAATATGCAAATTTCAGTAACTCATTCGTTTTTTTCCTGCAAAGGGCATTTCTTAAGTTCCTTCGCATGGTTTTGACTCGATCTGAAAACACAGCATCTCCTATGCTCAGGCTCAGTTTATTTGATCAAAGCTCCACTAACCATACTGGGAGATGTGCCACAGAAGACCTCCGGACCAAAGAACTATTTCAGATCCCTTCCTAGAATGTTTATCATTTTTCTCATTTCCGTCAATGGCTTTGTGTCCTGGCATCCAGCACAGTCTAACTGTATTAGTGGTAACCAGTTCAATCAATATTTGTAAACATTTCAACACCATTTTGAACTTACCTTATTGTGCTGCTTGACTGTCATAGAATACATACGTATATGAGTTTGTTTATAGCCTCTTCGTACACGTTCTGCTAAACAAGCCTTTATCGCGAAAATTCCTGCTTGAAGTGCAGTGGGACACCACCCCAGACTGTAACTTGCATTTCCATCTGGTTCCGAGTCCATACACTCCTGAACCCGTCCCTCTGGCCATTTTGTAACCACCCATAAACTATACCAGGTTCTATCTATCCAGAGTATCAAACTTTTCCCCCCATTTGCTCTGATCCTCTATTCGGGTCTCAAATGGTTTATGGAAGTAAATCTTGGAACCATCTCGTAGAATACCATCCGGACTGTTTTTTCCGACATATGTAGACGTTTCCATAATCCTGGAATAGGGACAACCTCTCCAGTCGTCGTTATTCTCGAGTCTGTATGCTGCTAACTACGATTTCTTTCCACCATTACATGACTTCGAGAGCAACTGTCGAGGTCGATGATATGGCCTCCGTTATACTTAAAGAGGTCAATCTCTGGATTTTATTCAGTCTCTTCCTTGCGCCATAAGATATCCTAGATTTCACTATCGAGGTATACATCCAGTACGACATCCTCAGCTCAGCTGTTCCTAAGTGTACATTCCAGAGAAGCTGATCAATCAATCCCTTTCGATTGAAACCCTCTACTGCACTATCCATAAGAAGTAGAATCCCCACAAGGAGTAGAAGTAGAAGCACCATGTCTATATCTTAATCAGTTCTTAACAAATTGATAAAAAAACTGTTTCACAGCTAATCTTTGAAAAATTATAGAACATAAGAAATCTGTTAGACAAAACAGTTGAAATGATGAACTATTTTACTTTTAAAGTATACGAAAAATTTCCGAATAGTAATTATCTGGAAGCGTTATTAACAGTGAAGCGGTCAAAAGAATTTCGTTTTGATCCGCTAATATTGGTTCATCTTTCTATTAACACAGTGCACAGGTAATTAAGGTCGCTATTTTAATGAACCATGAGGCAGATACCATCGCTAATATGCATTCCAGCGCCGTTCATTTACTCCGGCAACAAAGAAACTAATCAACGCCAAACATGCAAGTCACCGTCCAATTTCAATACTCACTTCTTTTGTAACTTATCAACATGTCTTACGCTCCTGATGACCCCGCAGAATATTGAGGTGTATATTACTACACAAAGCAAGTTTCATTTACGCTATTTCTTTCTAGTTGATTAAGTTATAAACATCGGTTTCTCAATAAGAAGGTCCAATGTATTTCAATTTCACACATAAGTGATTTAATGGTAGCTTATTTTGTTACACGAACATACTTTGTACATGCTTTTACAAAGTAGCTAGGACTGTATTACAGTTACAAAAGGAAAAGTATATTTACCTGTAACTAAATTAGTTTTTTACATTAACAACTTTATACTGAGTATTATTATAAACCAGATAAAGTAAATACATATTCTATTGAAAAACACTAGATGTTAACGAAAACTTAATTGCATAATTTGTTTTTTTTTAGATCTCTCAAACTCTTTCTCAAAAATGAATTCTTCCACAGACAAACTATAAGCTTAGTTCAATTTAACTTTAAAATTATTTTATATAAATTATTAGGAAATATTTAACTTTCGATTCAGGAATAAACGTGGTACTTGACTGACCTCTTGCTGAAACTAAATTTTACAGACAGTCATCCTTAACTAACTCACTGTTGCAAGTTTCTAGTCCTTTTAGTTGTCTCCTTTATATTTTCTTTGGGCCTCCCGATATTTTGATTAGCCTTCTACTTATTTACTCCGCCCAATAAGTTATAATTTTTCCCGAAATTTGATCGATAATTACTTAAAAGTCGTTCCAGGGTTCTATTTTACTGTCTAATTTCATGCGTTTTCTTTTGTATGTCACTATAAATTCTATTTTCCTGGATTTTTGCTTTGTTTTTTTTTTTCGGGATACCATTCTTTATTCACAGGTAAGACTTTGTTTATCTCCTGCTTAAGTTTTTCTTTTATTCCGTAACATCACTCTTAACCTCACTTTACTTAAGTTTTAGAAATTTTACAATTTTCTCAAGTCAATAGTTTTTTTTTTATTTTAAAGCTTACATTTCTTAATCCAAACCGACTGGGAAATTTTGACAGTTCTTAAATAGATTTATGCTAAACAAATGACTATCAACATTTTTTCTAGAAATTTTCTAAAATTCCATAAAAATTATTATCTTTAAATCTACAGATAGTTTTGTACACTTCTCAAGCTTTCTTTTGATATACAACTGTCATTATTATGTTATTGTTTTTATTTCTGACTTTATTATTTTTTTTACCTTTATAATATGTAAAACTATTTTTATTGAATTCTACGTTTGAAACAAACTACTTTCCCTAATCTCTGTCTAAAAAAAGAACTATACCAATTTTTTTTACAAATACTCCTATATATTTCCTTGTTATAAACCTTTAATTTGGATTGCAGTTGGTTCCTTCCAATTTTCTTTGTGCCATCCAATATTTTCATTTGCCTGGTATTTGTTTACACCACCTGATATCTTGATTCTCTTTATATTTACCAATGCTGGCAAGACGACAACCAAATCTTTGTAATGGATGTAATGTAAACTGCTTATCCAAATTCTAGTTTGACTTTTGATAGCTGATGTTGGAGATAATATTTTGCTTTTGCCTGGCAACTTTTTTTACTGGTTTGACCTTTATTTTCACCACTTTTGGGTTGTAATTATTACTTTGTACTAGTAATAAACATCACTGTTTTGACGATTTAACGTCTTTTCAATGTAATCAAGTCAATATCCTTTGTTTTAGGGATGTATTTTACTTTACATGACCCAGAACATTGAGAATTTCTGGCAGTTCTTACATAGATTTATGACAAACAAATGACTATCAAGGACATTTCAGGAAATGTTTTAGAGTTCCATATTACATGAAAACTTTTTGTCACAAATTGTAGGTTTATAGCAACATTAAATATTAAAATAGTTCCTACTTTTCCATTTTTAAAGCTTTTACCTTATACGCAACATTCCTCATTTCGTTTTTTTTTATATTTTCTACAGAATAGTATGTATTTTTACTGAAATATGTACCTATTGAAAAGCCAATTTAATCTTTGTTATATAAAAATTCTGTTTATTACGTGCCGTGTTAAGAAATTTTGAAAATTTTGATATCAAAAGTTCATTGAGATGTTTTATGTCCAAATCTTTGTAAAAATTAAATTGAACCTTGTGCTGTGTGTTGTGGAATAGAGCTTGTACATTATTCATATTCTCTGAATTTTTGTAGAATAAATTTTTTTATTATTTTATTGAACTTCAGCAAATAAGGACTTTTTATATGATTTCCTACTATTCTGGCTGCATTAGCAATTTGTACTAACGTAGCCAAACGTCATTTATACAAAAATATAGTTTTAAACTTCATCGTTTTAATAATACAATTGCATGTGAGTGTCGAACAAATTGTATTCCCAGGCTATGATTACCGTCCTAGGATTGTTGCAATCATTTTGAATACCAATTTGAAAGAAAATAGGACAGTCAAACCGCATCATGTACTTCAGAGCCGAGTCCATTACAAGTAAGACATTGTTCCAGCAGGCGATCAGACATAACGTAATGGAATTTCTTATTATATTGCCACTTTGTTCCGAGAGATATGTTGAAAATTTGCGCACATTAGCATACATTAAGCGCACGCTACAGGTTGCAGCATTTTTAATGCGATTAAGGACGACTGTAAGAGCAATTACTGGATATGTGCTTCTGACAGTTAATTTTTAAGTGCACTGATAAAACCCGTAATATATTACTGCCGTTACTTTCAATCCGGGCATGTGTAAAATTAATTTTATACTTTTGTGATAGGTATTTTTGATACCCTTTCGTTACGTTCCCACACGCCAAGGCGTTATATCTAATCGCTTGTAGCCTTGCGTTAGCAAATGTTTTTAAGGAGTTTACTTTTTAGTATTGGAATTATGACATCAGTATTAAAAGAAGTAAACATCACGTACATAAAATTGTAAATGAAAGATATGCCGGGTGTCCCAGGATATGTGGGCAATCTCTCGCTGTTCCTGTAAAATTTTCCCCTAGATGGCTCTCCTACAGAGATACAGGCCTCTAAAAGATGCCCCTGAAAATCGATTATTTTTAATAACTTTTAAAATACTTGTGTGATATAAGACAGCAGCTTTAAGTGGTTCAACAAAATATCGACTACATAGTTCTTGCGTAGAAAAAAAAACAAACAAAGCAGAGAAATGAATTTTTACACACCGCATTATATGTACCAAATCCTTTAATGAGAGATTAAACATTAATTTCAAGGAATTTGCAAAAATTATAATACACAATTAAAAAAAAACATATTTTGCTTATAACGCTAGACTTGTTTATATATAACTTATACACACTTGAGTGAGCGTTCCAGTTGAGCATAAACAATCTTTCTTTTGTGCTTTTCAACCCGAAGACGTCCGTATCTCTTCGTGTCATTGCAAATTAAATTTCATGTAATTTAAGTAAGCGTTAAATTAAAATTTCATAGCACGCAGTTTGTTTATATTTAACCGCATTGAATTTCCTTCAATAACACCTAAAATGTTTTACATTGAGTCTCTACTGACCATAATTCAGGAATATAATCCGTTAACAATATTATTTTATTTTATAAAGGAAAAAAATTCAAATTCTAATATAATATTTAATTTCAGAAGTAGCGTTAACTAGTGTCAAAATATGTATTTGTCCAATGTTTTAACGTTTTCAAAAACTATTTTCTCTTTATAAAGCTGTTGGTATTCGTGAATGTTGCTAATGAAAAAAATGTCTCACGAGATGAGACACCTTTTCTACTGCCTTCTCTTGAACGTTTCAACAATAAAATAGTATTCGGTTATTTTCTGATGTAGTCTACATACAATCGTACATATTTTTAAAAAATTCACTCCTATTTCAATTTTAGAACTGGACGCCTATGGACGACCGGACAACTAACAAAATACAGCTATATTAGAGTAATAATCTTACAATGTATCACCTACATTTTATACTAAAATGTCAAAATGTTTTTTTTGTCTAGAGAACAAAAATATAAGGGTGGTACCACGAAATGTGAAACATGGTGTAGGTAACCTTAAAAAAATTTAGTTTAGAGTTTTAAGAGAAATAATTGGAAAATCTCAAATATGGAATAATTACGCAACTTTAATCATTCGTTTTTCGTTTGTATATTTGCATTAAAAACATATCTTCAAAGGACTATCCAAATGTGTTGCATTGATATTTTACTTTAACTTTCACCTGATAATGTGTAGGTATATTTTTGTAAAACTGTTGTCACATAAAAGAAACGGCAACGGAAAATAAGCATTGCTTTGAGGCCTTCGTTGTGTGATATGTACAATTTGCATACAGTCCGTACGTGTAGATAACCCAGGGTCTTCTAAGAAGTCAAATAATACCTTAATACCTTGTCATTTCCATGTTGACACACCTGGGTATCGATATGCCGATATTTGTTCGACATTAAAATCTTTACGAGCTTGTTGGCTTTAAGAAAACTATATCTTTCCAGTACCTTAAATATTGATTAACGCAGTCCTTCGATTCTTTATTCCCTCAAATATTTACGAGAAGTGTATTTCAATCTACGGCGAATATACTTATGTCTACAAAATATATTCTACCTCTAACCAGCCACAAGACATGCAAAACAAGTTTGGAATATTAAATTAGAAAGTTGATCAACGTTATTACAGGCAGTGTAGAAATTTTAAAACGAGGATTTAAAGTTATGCTCACGGAATGTCGCTGCTAAAGTAAATTAAAAACAGATTGAATTAATATTTCAAAAAAAAAACTTTTTACAAGTAGATTAAAACCTAAAACAGTATGTGTTTTACGAAAAATATTTACACTTTATCGACCTCTAAATGGAAAATACTACCTATATGTTGTATACATGTTACCAACAATAACATCTGGAATTTATCCTAATGACTTTGGGCCGATTTTAATTAAATAAACGGCTTTGTTAAGATTTACAGTTACATTTATCCACTCGTGAAAGTAACAAATTCATTTATAACAGAATCGAGTTTGATTGCTAATTTAAATTGGCAAAGCCGACTTCCATATAAAACCAGAATCGTATACTAGTTAATTGCGCATGTTTTTTATTCCCACTCAATTAAGCGGCGAATTTAGACCATTTAGGTATTTATTGTATTACCTAATATGGCCGACAATTAACGGTAAAATTATAAGACGCTGTATTCTATGTTTATTAATAAATAACTGGACAAGCTTACTTTTCTTCATCAACACCTGAGAAACTTAAATAATTATATGTTAAAGAATTTGATGGAAAAATTATTGGAAGAAGTAAAATCTGTGGCTGTAAATAATGTGATCAAGCACCTGCTCAAATTGTATTCCTCAGATTATATTTTCATATTATTTTATTAGACTTGCTGTCATGAACGGAATAATTAAATTCAAACTTGGAACCAGTTTATATTCAAAATTATTGCCACAAACATCGGTATGAACTAATACTTTGTTTTGTAATAAAATACTATACCTACAATTTTCTTTGTTATGTGTATATTAAATAAGTAGCTATTGCAATAAATCACCACAAATTACAAAGCCACACAAAAAAAAAGTTCTGTACCACAGACATGAGCACTTAGATTTTGTGTATTTTTCAATGTTGAATACGAATTTGCAGACAGAAAACCGAATTAGGTACCAAGTCATTTTTTAGTAAAACGCTAAAACATCCCTAAAAAAAGCGATGATAAGGTAAAGCTTTATAATGAAGTGCAACAATTTGTAAATACTTTGAAAGAACATTTTAAACAAAATTCATAACTTTTGTACTGAGTGATTTTTTAAAAAAACGCCGATTGGTCGATTTTGTTCTCGGGAGGGGCATCTTTTAAGATAATTCAGTCGAATACAATAAATTTGTTTTTTCTTATGGAACCCCTGTATATTTTTCATATTCGAATAAAGCTTTCTCTTACGAATACAGTGATGTAAGGTTTGATGGGGCTATCTCAAATAACAAGTGAGATATTGCCAGAAAATAATATTTTTCATAAAATAATTGTACTTTTTGAACAGCTTTTCGTAACGTCATTTTATTTTCGTATTCTTCTCAGATACCCATATCATCATTGGGAGTCTGCCATATTGGATTTAGAATGACGTCATTTAACTAACCATGCATTGTCATCCAAACTAAATGTGTATGCAAAATTTCAGCTCAATCGGTTGGAAATAACTAAATTTATTTCCAAGATTTAACCTATACTAATAAGGCAAGTTAAATAAAAGCTTGTAATAAAGAGGTGTATTAAAAACTCCAGACCTGAGAGACATCCCAACATTTTCATTTCTTTGAATTTTTGTACACAACAAATCACAAGACAATATTCCAGTACTAATGAGGAGCAATACAAAAGACGACGGTAGGTAGTAGGTAACTGGGAGAGTGGGAACATACGTCTAGTTTGTTATGGAAACCTACCATGATTTCCGACTACAGCGGATCAAGAGATCATAAATATCCAATCAGAAAGTAATCAATACAAATATTACCTCGATGCAACAGCAGGCTGGGCTGTAAGTCCGTAGTAAAACAAAAAGTAGCCGCATGAAAGTCCGAGCACGTCATTTATCAAGATCAAGTCGTCTGGTTGCATGCGGAGAGTGTATAATGCATGGTTCTTCAGAAACGGTTCATGGGCGCGTAAGTATATTGCGGCGGCACTTTACCAAATTTTCTGAAATTGGTTCTGCGTTAGAATTCACAAGTTCCAATAAAGACCCGACTTTCGTTAGAATATATAGGTATAAAATAATTTGATATGTTTAGTGAAACACTTTTTGAGTCTTAGGGAGTTAAGAAAGCTTTTTTGAAGAAATAGGAAATTCAATTGGTTAAGATTGGAGGAAAATGGAGGGCCAACGAGACACAATCCAAATATTTGGGCCCATTCAATTTACTCTTAAATTAAAGTGTATATGTATACAAAGAAACAAATGGATTAAAATATAGAATCGTGTTGAGTAGTATGGTATAACCACCGCTCTTTAACTTGTGAGAAAACTAATTTCCATACGTAGACGGAAAGGAATACCTACATAAGAAATAGTAATTACCTACTGTAAATTTTATGTTACCAAACAGTCTACAAAGCTGTACTTCTACAACAAAGTAGCATTCAAGCTGTTGCCTTTCTTTCGCGAAGTCTTTGTTCCAGATTTCTCAAGTCTAAAGTAATTTACTATGGGTACCACGATTATGTTGTTTACTTGGATATTTCCCATAAAGTCGCTGCCGCACACAACAGCGCATTGTCCCTAAATATACCATGTTTACATGCGATTATATTGCGAGGTTGCTAATGTATACTGTCTGATGGAGGAACACGCACGAACGCATTCACGTATGTAGTTTTCTCGGTTTACAGGTTTCAGCAGCGCAATTTTTGCGCACTTTCGAATAGTTTCGTTCCCTCCTGCACCGCAACCAAATGTCTAGCCTTTACTAGATTCTATAGTCGTGAGAAACATTGTTCAACTAATTTAAAGGAAATAGATACTCAAAATTGTTTCACACTCTTCCTTGGTTAGAATCTAAAAGTGGTGATGATCAAATTGCTTTAATTTCTTAACAGAAATCCATTAACATGACAGACAATCACGTTTTGTCAGTTTCAGTGATGAGTTCTTTAAAACCTCTCATAGTGGATATAGAAATTCAACGTTGCACAACCCTTCACTTCTTATAAATATTAAAATTTTAGCCTTTATACTGAAATTGTAATGAATTTTTTTTCTTTTGAATCTTTTATTACTTATTAATTATTAACAAAACCATAAATTAAGTATATATAGGGTGTTTAACTTAACTTTTTAAAATTGCCCCATTTGTGTTTTTTGTACTAGAATGGTTTTGGTTTTTTGACAGCTGTTAAGTAGGCACATGGCGGTTAATAAATATGGAGAAGTATACGATTGGACAATGCGTCTTTATTGTTAAAAATTATTTGAAATTTGGTGAAAATTATACAGAAATTGGAAGAATATATCGTACAAAATATGTAAAAACAAATTGTCCAACAAACAGCACCATTCGAATTATTGTGAATGAATTTGAAGAAACTGGTTCAATTCAAGATCAAAGAAGTAAAGTTTATAGTCGTAATGGTCGTTTGCAAGAAAATATTGCGGCTGTCAATGATAGTGTCACTGCAGAACGAAACACATCAATTTGTCATTGTTCATAGCAATAAGGCGTTAAACAAATTACTATTCAATATTTTGCATTTGGATCTTCACTTGAAGGGTTACAAAATATAGTTAACACAAGAATTGTTGCCAACTGATCAGAGGTTATGTCGCTCATTTGTTAATTGGGGAACAAAATCTTCAGTGATGAAACTAATTCTGCAATTGGTGGATATGAAAATAAACAGAATTGTAGTATCTGGGTGAAGAAAACCCATAAGTAATATTGGAACAATCAATGCATCCACGAAAAGTAACTGCTTGGTGTGGTTTTTGGTCTGTTGGAGTGATTGGTCTATACTTCTTCGAAAATGAATCTGAGGACTATGAATGTTGCTCGATATTGAAGTATGATTTTATGGGATGAATTTGGGTGTTTTATTGTGCAGAATATGTGGTTTCAGTATATTCCTATCAATAGAGGTTTTGTTTGTGACAAAAATACTGGTGGCAAACGGATTGTGCCATCATATAAAAGAGAGTCAGTAAAATTAACGAGGCAATCTGAATACGAATAAAACGAGAGGTTGATATAATTAGAAAAGAAGAAAATCCGACAAAATCGGAAAATTTAGTGCTTCTTTTTAAATTGCCTCTTTATAGTATTCAGATTGCTGCGATAGTTTAGGTTTTATAAGAAAAAAACTTTCTGCATAAAAATGTTTATAGAAAATTAATTAATGGTAAATTGGAGTAGGAAATATATAAGCATATCTATCTAGTCTATCTCTTATATGATGGCACAGTCCGTTTGCTACTAGTATTTTTGTCACAAAATCACTTATTTAATGGTCTATTGATTGGCCTAATAGGACGGTGTAACATGTCACAGCAATGGAAACAATCGATATATTGAAACGGAAATTTGGTAATCGATTAATTTCTCGAAGATGATGTAATATATCACCATTATCCATTTTTTTAAAGAGCAGAGTTTATGCTGACAATCCTCAAATCATTCAACATCTGAAAAAAAGCATAATTGAGCAAATCACTCAAATTGAGCCACTAATATGTGAACGCGTTATGGAAAATTTTGCAGAAAGCTTGAAAGCTTGTAGAGCTGCAAGAGCTGGTCACTTATCTGACATTCTTTTCTATTATTAACATGTCTACTTTAATTTTCAATAAATATATTTAACTAGTTCGAATAAATTATGTGTTTTGTTAAAAAATTAAAAATTAACTCAAATTCGAACACCCCACATAATTTGTAACATATATTTCCTGACTTACGACTTAGTTATTTGTGGCGCAGTTTTGTTTTGTTTCTTTATTTATTGGATACCCTTGACATTTGACGTCAGGGTTTATTTCATTCGTTTTCTCGATTTTTTTCACAGGTGGCAAAATAAATCAACAAATAAAGATAAAAAAATACAATTTTGAACATTAATAAAGAGTAATTTTGAATACTGGTGAAATATCGATGCTGATAAAAACTTATGTTTAAATAATAGGTAGATATATTATAATGCAGAAGACTGATAGTTAAATATTTGTCCTTAGAGGCCTTGATATTTGCCAACTCAGCGAAATTTCTTGTTATTTACAATCATTAATTGTAATTTACAGCAAAATATAAAATAAATCATAATAAATTCACACCAAATCAAATTGTAATTAAAAACAACGTATCCTTATAAACCTTTTCGCCAAAGGACTTTTACTATTTGCGTATATATTATGACTAAATCATTTAAATACCAATATGTACTTTGAAAGTACATATTGACTTTGTCTACAAATGTTTGCTAATGAGCAGACCTGGTACAGAGAACAACGCAAAATGAAAAGAGAAAAATTAGACATTGGATTATAATTTTGAATGTCTTGATAACATTTTCCACTAACACCAATTTCCCAGTTAACACCATTTAACTAGCGGAAACTTTAAAAAATCAACGTAGGTCTGCGTAGAACGTTGCTTCTAAAACGTATGCGTTTTCAACCGTTCTCCGTTATGCCTAATTTGGGTCACACCATGCCAGCAGGTTTTGAGAGCCAAGTGTACTTTCATTTGTAAGCTAAATAGCTTTACATATACACAAACAACTGCAGATGACATGGGGCATTTCATTATTGATGTGGAAAAGCCGATGCATCGATGAATTAGATTGTGAAACCCTTAATTAAAAGCTATAAGTTTAATTAAGCAACTGTTACCAAGACGTATATAAATTAAAAATGATACAGTAACGGCCATATTGGAATCGATCCTTATAATAAAAGAATTTGTAGAATAACTAAACTACTTGTATTTTATTTTGAGCAAATTTTAAACACCAATTTTCAGATTGTTAACCAGTCTTAAACAATTAAAAATATGCAGAAAATTATAGATAATTTTAATGGCAGAAGCTAATTTTTAGCAGTAATTCACGCTACGATACCTATTAAGGAAAGAACGAAAATAATCGTAGTTTTATTTTCCAAAAAATATAATCATACACAGTTTAGAATGGCTTCATCTTTTCATGAGCTATTATTTCTTAGAAAATAATTATTTTACCATTACAAAATGTTATTGTCCACGCGACACAAAAACTTAATGACGTATTACCGTCTATTCAAAAAGAGCACAAAAGGAATGGCTAATCAAATTTTTTCAACGCGTCAGCTGTCCGTCATAAAAAAAGTAAATAACTCAATGTCCTTGGTATATCCCCCAGATGGATATTTCTGTTGGTATACTAATTAAAAATTCATGAAAATAGACTCGTGATCTGATATAAGAAGCTATTAAGATTATTACGGCAGTCATTATAAAAATGATTGTCATGTTTTTTTATTTAACTTTTTTGTCTGACTGCTTATTAAAGATTGGATTGGATTTTACATCGTCGGTTCTTTGTATGGTACCTTTTCCTTACATTTAATTTCAAACATATCGTTAGCCTCCATTAAAAATAATGGAAGCTTTAAAGTTCAGTGGCGGTCCTTACATTATCAATAAACAAAGCATATTGGCAATTTATACGACGATGGATTAACAGTAATTACCGAAATAAAGTTTGATTTGTAAAGACCACTACTGTTAACAGTATTGTCAGGATAAACTAATATTACACATTTGTCACCATATTCAGCCCTATGTTGTATGAACATTGACTTCATATCAAGATTGAAATGAGATACATGAATTAGCTATATTTCACAAATATTTCAATAAAAAATGGAGGCTTACTATGTTGTAAAAATCAAATCGATTGAAAGTTGTAAAGAGTTTGGAAACTTCAAAACTTGGTATGCAATAAAGAAGGAATTGATATAAAATTGCAGGTCGAGGTTGTGTTTGACAATTGTCAACAATCGGAAACGTTCCCCAAAAAAAACTTAAACTAATTTAATGAAAATACCTAACCCAAAAATTAATTATTATATTTCTTAACCAATGTTTATGTCTTAGGAAAATAGCTTCTTTGGATAAAAACAAATTAGATATATTTACTTTAGTAAATTATATAAAGGTTTTGGTAGCCAAATATGAATGTTGGCTTATTTCTTATACAAAGCATACAGTATTTTTTTGCTATGTATTTTTTTAATAAAAAATTTTTGTGAAAAGGCAGATATGGAGATATTTCTCGAATATTGCTAAACTTTATATAAAATATTTAATATGACTACAACTGAAGCGAAAAGATCAACTGTAATTTATTAAATTTTATGATATTCCATTTTTATCGAAATTTTTACCGAGAAAGAAGATGTCAAAAAAATAAATGACTGCGTCAGATATTCTTAATGAGCTCTATGTTTTAAATGAGAAAAAATATTCATCTTCGCCTATTCCAAAAAGCTTCCTAAATGAAATATCTAAAAATTTATAATCTTTGACAGTGTTGCCAAATTTGATATTTTTCTGTCATAGTTCAATTCCTCCTGTACTTTGTTAAAAAAATGATATACCGTGCTTTCGACATCTTGTACCGTTTTTGAGAAAATCGAATTTTATTAGCAACATACATTTATTGTATCAAAAATATGATACATGAATATTTTTGTAAAAATTTTGGTTTCTATAGAATTAAAAGAAAAAAAAACCTCAAACACCTCTGCTGTACTCAAAATAACATGTGGTGATCATTTCTAATGATGTCGGCGATTTAATAATTCTTCCTTACTATTAATAGGAGTTTGATAAACAAGACTTTTAAGATGGTCCTGAAGACAAAAATCGGTAGAATTAAGATCGGGACACCGAGGCAGCCACGGAAAAGTACTACCTCGATCCATCGATTGGAAAATATGGTATTTAAATAAGCCCTTGCTGTCCTGCTAAAATGGGGTGGTGCACCATCGGGCATAAGCCACATGTTATTTCAAATATTTAAAGGAACGTCTTCCAATAACGGTGTTCTTGCAGTAAATGTAGGTATTTATCCTCATTCAAAGCGTCATCAATGATATGTGGTCCCACTAAGTAGTTTTCAATTAGGTATAACCTTCCATGTATTAATGATAAATTTTTGTTAGTGTTTTGTCTGAATAATAGCATAGGGTTTTCGTCAGTTCAAATATGCAAATTCTTTCTATTTGGAAAGAGGTTGGTGTAAATCCGAACAACTTCAGAAGCATTACATTGTGCAAGTTCGTACATTAGATGAATATCTGCAAATTCTTCATAAGCTAAAATCCTCCATGATAATGAATTACCAAATGGTGTCAAAATGATTTATCACAAATATCTAACTGCTAATTATACATATTTGTTGACAGTCATCTCAATTTCCAAGATTTTTGCAAAAATGTTAATATCGCATTTTTGATACAATACATGTATGTTGTTAATAAAATTGGATTTTCTCAAAAACGGTACAATATATCGGTTGATATACAGTATACCTTTTTTTTAGTAAATTGAGAGAGGAATCGAACTATGAAAGAAAAATGCCAAATATGGCAACGCTGTCAAAGATGTCTTAATTTAAATGGATCATTTTGTCTGCTCCTGTGTAATTCAGGCTTATTAAATATCAGTTTAAACTTGAAAATGAACATTATCATGAGTTACTCTTATTGCCTAAATTTCATTGTTGTCATAGTAACGACTAGAAGTTGTAATTGGAATTTGTTTTCAAACTTCTTTCTTTGAAGGCAAATAAACTCCACAACGAAGCCCGATAGGAAAAAAATGTTTATGAAGTCAACTATTTTGAGCTCCCCTGTATACCCCTTCATTTTTGACATGACGTTTCCGAACACCCAGAAAAAAATATTCATCTTTGTCTATTCCAAAAAGCTTCCTAAATGAAATATCTAAAAAAGTGACGAAATTATCTTAAAAAAGTGAAGTAGGTTGACTTATATTGGTTTATTTTTAGGTAAGGGTACACGTGAAGTATATGTATATGACCCATTCACCTCAAGACACCTTGTATCGAGGCTAAGGTGGCTTTTTGTGGCGATTTATAATAATTTAAAAATAAATAATAAAGCATTCCTAAGTATTTCTCATTAATTCTGTTAATTGTAATTGTTTATATTGTTAATTATTTGACAACAATTTGAATTAAGAAAATATATCAAAAAACTAGATCACTTTATTAAATAAATAATTTTTTTCGATTTTAATTTCAAGGTTTTGTAGTGAATAGTCTTTAGTGCATACCAGTTTTCCCCAAAGTTGAAAAGTCAATTTTCATTGATAACACTTCAATATTGAAATCAATTTCAATTTTTTAGTTGAATATGGCTGATTAACTACTACATACCTATTATACTATTTCAAGTCAACGCTGTACACACTGTTAAATTTTCAGTTTTATTAATTTTTACGAGAATAAGATTGTAAACAAAAGGTTAAGCCTAATGAGAGTTCTCTTATCTCAACGGTTTACATTACATGTGAGGTTGCGCGGTAAGATTTAATAATCTCGATAATGCTTTTTCAAACAACGCTTTACAGTAAGTTTCCCGCTTTTTCTGGTCTGGTTCCTAGTATATTATAATACAATTAACTTATATTTAGAAAGAAAAGATTACTCTATTATTTGATGTTTTTGTTTGTTCAGTTACTTTTAAACACAGGTATTTTTCCATGTACTTAAACCAAATCTGACAAAAAAGTCGTTGATGACAATTAACTTCTCTGGGAAACATAATTACTGATTTGATATTGGATACTAGACTAGTCTGAATTGGAAATAACTCATTTTTTTGCTATAATAGGATTGTAAAGTAATATAAATAGGTTTAAGAAATTTTATGTTACAATGTGTTATGTTGTTGTATTCAAGAAGCCCCTAGCTGAATATTTGATTGGATTACGAAGAAATGGTTTAGGAAGTATCGACATATCATTTGAAATTCGAATTTATGTAACTCACGTACCACCGAGAATTACCTGTCAACTGGTGTACGCCGTAACGTAAACAAAACCAATGTAATGCATGTGCAACTACCCAAGGCAGAGTGAACAACCTCTCACATATTGCAAACACGTAACGCTTTTACAAATCTCCAAGAACGGCTCGTTTAACACCTTCACCACTCACTTACTTTTCCCTTTATTCAAAAATTTCGATTCCTTCTCCATGACGGGCGGGCCCGTCCGCATGTGCTGCTGCAGGTCGTGCGACGTGTTGGTCCCGTATCCCTTGTTTGGATTCCTCGCACAATCGACCCCATTTACCACGGCTAAGATCAAGAAGACGATGGCCGCGCCACTTCGGAACATCCCCATGCCAGAACCGAGGAACATGGTGACGGGTCACATACACTGCCACGGTCACATCGCGCGAAGTCCGCTCCGCATCGCATCATCCAGCCAACTAACGGCAGACCCAGCCATGGCTCTGTAAAACAAACCTAACCTTAGTTCTTGCTTTACCTGACCAGTACAGGTGGGTAGTCTGGCGCCGTTTGCAGATATGCGGCACATGGCAGGAGGATAGGACTGAGAAATAGGATGGGTTTCTATAACTAATACCAGAAAAGCTTTCTCGAGACTTGCAGTGCTTTTGGATGCGGTTTTTCGCGCTTAATACTAATCTGGTCATCAAAATGCTCCGTTACGTCGGGATTTTGAGATATTCAAACATAAAAAACTTCAAAAAGGCGGTTTTGACATCTTTTTGATACACTGTGCATCACACAGCTCCACAAATGACCAGAGTACATGTATTTTTAGTCACTGAATTTGAAAAATGCAGGTATGATTTATCAGCGGTTCAAACTAGTGGTCAGATCTTATATTCTCATGTATCTTGACCTGCTGAACATAAATACGAAATCAGATTTGACCCATAAGGTCACAAATCCTTCCCAACCTTAAAAAAGCTCATAAATCCACGAAATTAATAAATTAGCTTCTATGATCTAGGTATGATTTAACAGCGACTGAAAATCATGGTCTGACCTACACTATTGGACAAAAGCAAAGCAATATTTATGTAAAAAATTCATTTTTGACTTTGTCTAAAGTTGATAACAAAAAATGAAGAAAACAACGCAATTTCAAGCGCTACGTTATAGGCTGCTGTCATTCAATTATTTGGTTTTAGGTTTGACAGTCCAGTTTTGTTGTTATACGGTTTTTGTCTTAAGTGTGCTAATTTTAAGCGGACAAAAGTAAAGCAACAGTTATTAATTTTATTTATTTTTTTCGATATTCGTTCTTCTTTAATGTTGAAGTGAATAATCGTTAATCCTACGATATTAACAAGTTTCCTCAAAATGCCTAAAGCTATTGCTATCAGTACTGACTTAAAGCAAAGAGCATTAAATGCGTTTAATAACGAGGAGAGTCAGGGAGACATTTCACGTCGGTTTGAAGTAGGCAGATACATATTTAGTTTCAAGGATATGGTCCAAATTTCAAGAAAGGGGACATTTAAATAATATGCCTAAGTCGGGTAGACCTAGAAAAACATCAGCAAATGACGACAGATTGATTAAACGCATTTGTCGTGCATCCGTGATAGCCAGGTCCCAGAATTATGGCGGATATTGGACATTTAAACATCTGTGAGCGCACAGTTCGTAGAAGATTAGTCGAGAGGAAGCTTTTTAGTAGAAGAAATCTTTAATTTCTTCAAGGAATAGGGCCAGGCTAGAGTTTGCCAGAGCTCATTTGACTTGGACACAAAATGGCTGGAAAAAAAGTATTATTTAGCGATGAAACACGTTACAATATTTTCAATTCTGATGGTATGCCCGTTAATCAGAGATTCAATCCTGCTTATGTTAAGCCTGGCGGTGGAACTGTATTTTTATGGGGATGTTTTCATTGATGGAATTATGAATCGTTTTGTGTATAGAGATATCCTTCAAAATGTTATGATGCCATATGCAGAGTGAGAAATGTCTCTGAGATTCATATTTCAGCAGGACAGTGATCCTAAGCATACCTCACAGCTTGTGAAAGATTGGTTTCGTGGCAGTAATGTACGAGTTTTGGATTGGCCATCACAATCCCATTGAGAACTTGTGGGGAGAAGTAGAAAGGAGGATAAGGACAGAAACATTCAGAAACAAAAAAGCTTTACAGAATAAAGTAATTGAAATTTGGCAAAGTGTACCAGAAAACATTATCCAAAAGCTGATGTTGTCCATGCCGAGAAGGTGTGCAAAAGTTATAGCAAATAATGGTTATGCTATCATTTTTTCTGTTTGTTATGGGTGACAGTTACATTTAAGATTTATGAACCATTCGTATAAAAGTTTACTTCTTGTCATCCCATTGGCAGTTTGTTGCTTTACTTTGTCCAAGAGTATATGTATTCTCGTGTATTTTGACCCCAACAAATCACCAGAATTTAGGTCATACCTGAGTCATACAAGCTAATTTATTAATTTTGTAGATTTTGAAGCTTTTTCTTAAGGTTAGGAAGGATTTGTGACCTTATGGACCAAATTTGACTTCGGACTCGTATCCAACGGGTCAAGATACATGGGAATATAAAGACCTGACCACTAGTTTCAGTCGCTGATAGATCATACCTGAATTTTAAATACTGGTTCGTCGATTTTGTGAGTTTTTAAAGCATTTTTTTATGTTAGACAATTCTGGTGATTCACTCGAGTAATTCTGACATCTAATTTTTTTTCGTCGGCTCAAAATACATGGGAATGTATTCTGGTCATTTGGACAAGACTTTTTTTGTGGAGTTTTGCAATTGGTGTGATTAAATGTACTGAGTGAATCAATTGAATTAAACTATTGAATAATGACTGAACTAACCAACTAACTGAAAACATATTATGTTTTAAGTTAGTATTGAGCATTTTGACAATTTTACTGGTTTATGGCAACACTTGAACTATAACATTAAACTGCACTCCAATATAACAACGATCTGACTAAATCTGACTAATTCTGAGCGAACCATCCAGGCTCTTTTTGCCACTTTGCAATATTGTTTTCTTCCCACCGAATTCACTAATACTTCATTGTTTCTATACGCTTATCATAAACTAAAAAGTCATTCGGTGGGTACTAGCAGAACTTCACATTTGACTAAAATTCTGTGAATTCTGCATCAAAAGGACCTCATAAAATTGCCTTTTTACTCATATTAACATCGTAAGACTTCACTCAATCCAGTGTGGACAGAAATTGATACACTATTGAGTACGACGTGAGTGAAATATCACTCATTGTCACACCTAGAAACCTCTTTTTTATTTAAAAGGTGTAACATAACGTCAAAAACATATCAGAACTGCTTTTTTGTCATATTTAAGTTCGAATATCTTAAAATCCTACTGCAATGAGGCAAATTTATGGCCGGATTCCGTTTCATAAGGAAAAGTTACGTCAGAAAGCATTATCAGATCCAAAAGTTGTCGTGTTAGATATCAGAATAGAGAGGGAACTGCAATATTCCACCGACAAAATCATGCACGTGGTTCTGTGCTCAGAAATGGAAACAACTGATCATATGAACGTTTATTATTTTTTTCTTGATATACCTCTTATATACTTTTACCAATGTTTTTACTAATTTTGTTTAATTTTACAAGTTTTCTCAAATTCGATATATTTAAGACATTTTTTAAGAATTAACAGAACACGTCTCAAACATAATCTGCACATGATATTCTTTTGAAGGCATAAAGCCTTTAAAAAGTCATTTCTCTGTTTTATCCTTTATTTTGATATACTTAAGTACTTTCTTTTCATATTTTTAGCTATTCATTAGAATTTGGTTTAAAACAGAATAATATTCATTTGTGATCTGTTGGCTTTAAGTACTTACAACTCCATTAAAAATATTCGTCTACCAGGAAAATGATAAAACAAATAAAAACATTAGAAAATTTTATCACCTTGTATTTCGAAAAAGAAAAGTTTGAGGTAGAATAGTGCAACCCTCTCTGTTCTGTTCCATTACACATCTTAAAGATACACATAACAGTTTTTTTATATGCAAATTATAGAGAAAGCTTAAAAAATGTTGAATAAGAAGTGATTTTGTCTTTGCCTTGTTCTATTTTATTCATTATTATCCAATCTGCTAATATAAGAAAGCTGAAAATGTGACTAATTCACGTACAACGACTCGAAATAAACACTTAGCCAAAAATATTATCGCCATGTTTAAAGAAATATGTTTTTTAATTCTAGAAATTATTTAACATAGACACCCAAGTTGATAACTACCTACAATAGAATAGTGACTCTGTCTCAGTTAATTATTATTTAGTTGTTATCCTTATTTATATAGTTTATATAGTCATAAAACAAATTTATTTAAAAAAAAATAAGTTTTCGCATTCAAAACCGTGTTTTTTTAAATCAATAATGTTCGCGAGTCATACGGACAACGTGGGTGGTAGCTTAAACCTTAGGATCAGTGTAAGGAATATCATATTTTCAAAAGGAAAGATAAGTATCCACCGTTTTCTGATTCCCTAGAGTTCGTTTAACTTCATAGCACGTGTTTATTAAATGTTTAGATAAGGCGCTTTCGTTATTTCCAGAAATTGTTATTATTATTAAACTCTTTATACATGTACCTAAGTGTATACTCGTAACAGAATATCTCAGTTGATAAAGTACGTGCGTGAGCCTAGAAATAAACCAAGACAACGATATTTAATCCCGCGATAAATATTCAGCTTACTGAACGTCTAAACCGCGTCGAGCACTTTTAATATTTAAAGTTTCGCGCTCCGCTCTGCACAAACGGCGGGCAGAACTCGAATATTTTAAAGAATAAAGCACGAGAGATGTTAAAAGCTAAGGTGAGACAACAGCAGCGACTCCAGGTAAGCTAGACGAGGACAGGGGCTGACATATAATAAAAATCTTCAGGAGACCTTAACGATAGGCTAAGAAACAAAACTCGCGCGGCTACATAAGACTTTATAAGCATTGTTATAGTTGCTATAGCGTGTTAACACGTATGGCGCAGAATTTATAATGGACGTAAGTCACTTATAAATTTGGATGACCCGCAATAAATACATTTTAATAACCGAACGATCGGAGGCAATCGTGCGCGATAGGCATGTGCAGGTTTGCCTTTGTTCATGAAAAAAGTAACGAATTGCTTTACGTTCTCCATATTTTGTTGAGTTGCCAACTAATTATAGTTTAATTGAAATACAAGTACCTATAGTATATAGGAGGATGTAAATTATAGAGCAAATACTGAAAAGTACTTTTGTTAGGTATGCAAATTAAACGTGTTCATTTTTTTAAATTTTTTTGCTCTAGGCTTCCCTTGAAAAGTTACAAAATACAGTGCAAAACGATGGTGTCAGTGAACATATTAAAAATACCTACAGGGAAAAAGCCATTGACGAGAAAATTCACATAATTGTCCCTAAAATCGTAAGAAAAATTGTGTAAAAATTCGGCGTTTACATTGTGATTTTTTGTACAATTGTGAAATCTTACCAACAAATTGTAATTTTCTCAAATTTTCAGACAATATTAGATGATACAATTTGTTCCTCTTACGATTTTAGGAACAATTGTATGAACTTTTATGAGACCGTTATTTACTTTTGAGAATATTTTAACTAAAACTGATATACAGGGTGGCCAAATGAAAACGAAACAGAGCCATTTTCAGGAGCCAGGTAGAAAAAAGGACCCACCCCAGCCGGTCACCGAAAATTCCAGCCCATACATTTAATTTTTTCGGTTGATGTGTATGCACCTCGCGAAAAACTCTTGGGTTTGAATCGCACCAATAGCGGCAATTGTGACGATTTACCGTCCCGTTCAAGAAAAAACTGCATTCATTAGAAAAACAAATGTTAAAAAGGAACTGTGGATCGTTCCCTGCTCGCTCGCTCATTATTTCGCAAAATTGCAAACGGCGGTCATAATCATCCTCATGAAGTTCCTGGACTAAATGTATTTTGTATTAATGGAATTTATTCTTCTTCAAAATGGTTTTTATGCTAGTTCGATTGATCCCGGACACAGATGCCAGCTGCCTCGTACTTAATGTAGGATCAAGATGAACTTGTCCCAAAACTGCAACTTCACTAGCTTCATTAACTATAGATTTTTCAATTTCTCGTTTTTTATTGGCTACGTTCCCTGTCACTAGAATTTTTTTACTAACTCTAGAACATACTTCCTCCTGACATGGCGATCTTGATGGTGTTCATGAAATAGCTGAGCTGTTCTATTCGTACATTTATTGTTCATAAAGTTAAGCGAAATGATATGATATCTACCCTTTTCGCAATGGAATAAACCATAGTGTTTAATTTTCAAAAACACAATTAAATAAACTACCAACCAACGCTTCCAAATAATACTAGAAAATAATTTGGAATCCACTAATTTTACGTTCATTGTGTGTGTATGTGTATCATGTTTTTTACAATTGTGTTTTTTTACGAAAGTGATAACAAATCGCCAAAAACCAATGTAGCTCAAGAAATACTGAATTTATACCATTGGCGTACTTAACTCGAATGACTGACATTTTTACCGGTGCTAATTATTTGTACATAAGTTTCAACTTTAAAATCAAAATTCTTAATAAGTATTGGGCGGAATTATAAAATTTAAAGTCTGTTGTAAAAGAGAATTGTAAGAACTTTCAAGAGAAATATTACTCAACCCCCAATGCCATTTAAATATTTTGGGGTGATGCTTACCCTTGCTTGGGAGTGAAAAAGGCGGAGTCAAAAATACCAGCAAAGAATGTCTTTACTCTAAAATCGACGGGTCTGAGCGTTTTTTGCAATCTTGACGCAGTTCCTGAAAATGGATCTGTTTCTTTTTCATTTGGCCACCTTGTATTCAAATATAACAAGCATTTCAAAATACTTTAAAAAGCTCATATTTACTATAATTAGACTTAAGTCTGAGTAAGTGTTCCCAAATATCTCATGCAAGAGCTTTTTTAATCAGTTTGCAACATTGGTGATTCTCTCCACCCAACCTATCTTCCCTGCTATAAAAAAGACAGCATGGTAAAAATATTTTACGTATTGATTAAGATTCGGTTAACTTAACATATTGCAACATCTTCACAATTAATTCGTTTGACCAATTTCAGTTTCAGCAAAATAATTTCACTATAAATGCTGTAAGTACTAATTTTATTTAACTACGATGTTATATAAATTGATAAGAAATTAAATGAATAACTATCTACGTAATACGAGTATATGATTTCTAGTTAATATTTCTATAGCAAATCTGAATAAAATTCGTCATTTCCAATATAATAAAATTATTCATAGAGTTGTAATTGTACTGATATTTATGTAATGCAGTGAACAGTAATTGAGATATTATAGACTGCTATTTGAGTAAAATTTCACATTATAGTCCGTAAAACTAAAATAGTTGCTTGCTTAGTTGCTCCCAAACTAAAAGAATATAAAGCTTCTCTATCGTGCTCAATTTGTATCCACCCTTTTACCTTGCAAATCTATAATATAACCAATAAATTCTTATTTTCATAAAATTCGTAAATTTCAAAAACTTTCTTGGAATTAGCCACATTCGACGCCCTAGGTAGAAAGACTTATTCGACGTATACATGTTCCTTTGTTTATTCCTCTTTTTTTATATCTACCATCATGTTTGTAATTGTATTAGCTTCTAGTTTATTTATGATTTATAAAAAAAACAAATTTTAATACAAAAAATCTACTTTAAATTGTTTTACGTTTTATGTATAGGTACCTATATTTTAATATTCTTGAAATAACGCGAAAAATTTCAAGGCACGCCTCTGTTGCGGTAAATCCTTCCTTATAGTAGTTTCGATAGCAGAGGCTTATTCGTTTCTTGAAATTTTATATCAACAAATATTGTACGGACTATATATTGTTTAAAAGAATACTCTGTATACCTATGTAGATGCTATTAAAATTCCGCATAAAAATAGGTAGATATTAGTCCGAATAACAGTAAAATATTAGATGTTTTTAAATGTAACCAAACATGTTGGCATTGAACTATCTAATTATATACTCAATTTTAGTACTAAGACCAGCCAACAATATTTGTTCGTGTAATTATTTCTATCATCACCTGACAAACACAAAAGACGAAAAACTTTTGCAAAAAATCGTACCTAAGGTAAATAGAAAAATTGTCAGTTATATAAACAATGTCGAACTACAAACACGAAAACCACAATCTGTATATATTGTTTGTGTAGATACTTACTTTATTTTAGATAGTCACAGTAAACTAACGTTTGTAAAGAGCACATCTATAACTACAACGAATTTCTGTATAATTTAGTTTCAAAGGTCGACTTATCCTTTACTTTTTCAATAAACTCGACTTAAGTATAATTAAAAAATTATTGTTCTTATTTCAAAAAAGAAGAGATTAAACATGTTTTTTCCACTTTTCAAATTGTTTTGAATGTAATCAAAGCGTTGCAACACATTCTCAGTAAACAAATCATTAAACCACCATAATTGATAAAAAAGTGTTGCTGATATGTAAATATTTATTCTTATATTTTATAAATTGTTTGACATGTCTGATTACTTTAACAGCGCAAGTGGCGTCAGATGAAGAAAACGGAATTAAAAACATAGTAAAATTAAGCAATTTATTAGTCTCTATAAAGTTAGTAATTTGAATTAAATTTATTGTGATATGAAAACAAAGGAAATGTGACCAGGAAATTCTCTTATGTGTTTTTGTATGACTAAAATTTGGATTTTTAATACAGTTGTACCCTGGTATAGCCCCGTTGCATAATTTCATGAATAATGAATGTAGACATACATATTAAATAACATTTATCACTTTGCATATCAAATCATGGGAAAAACAAAAAATATTTTTAAGTTCGGTTAATTTGAATAAAGCCCATGTTAAATACAAAGGGAGGCAAATAAACAAAGTCATATTGCATTATATTTAGTGGATTAGCATAGGGCAATAAAACATGTTTTACGGTTGATTCGAGATACATATTTTTATACAAAAAAATATCCTTGACATCACAATAGGACCATAAACCATAAAATTTAAATGTCACTGCAGTTTATCGTATATAGTCGTAAATTTCGAATTAACTCAATCAAAAAATTGTAACACAATGATTGTCGCTTACTGCAGTTATAGGTGTTGCAATGTTGATTAGCTTATGGGATTTTTCTTTGTAAGAAGAAGATGTAAATAAGGAGTAAACTAAACCGCAGTAATATTTGTACATTTAGAATTAATATGTATGGAAAATATGGACATATTTCTATACACCTGTGCTTACAATTTTATCCACAAAATTTCAGGAATTGGAAAGAAATATTTTTGTCAGTTTTTTATATACAAATTTAATTTTGGATGATTTTTAGGCTTTGTTGCATAGCTTTTACCGTTCTGCTACGATTTAGAAATTTATAAATATGGTTTATTTAGATAAATTTAAAATTGTACAGGAAGTTGCACAACAATTTGTCAAAAAAAGGATTTAATAAATTTCTCTTATTCGAATATTGGCCTTTACGACTTGTTTTCTTTAGAATTTTCAAAATATATGAATATCAGCAGATTCATTAGAATACACAGTCTTTAAAGGGATAAGAAAAACTGGAGAAAACGTCAATTTGAAAATATTTAGTGGGATTGTTACCTCTTCTAAATAATATACCTAATAATAAACTTTCTAAGTAAATGGTATCGCATCGTATATAAGACTAGCCTATTCGACATAGACCAGTAAAAAATTCCTCAGCAGATAGGTGGTCGGACGGTCAGGCCCTCTCACCTGGAGCTGATTTATTTCAACGTTCGACCTTGATTTACTACCCAAGGCCCAATATAAATAATATTTCATGTGGAAAAGTTCCCGACGTTACTAGAAGGATAGTTTTATCTTTCCAGATCGAATGTTAGACCAGGTAGAACAAAGATGATTAAGTGTACTTCGAAATAAAACATTTTAACATCGAAAGGAATGTTATCTTTCATTTAGTAAAAAGCAAAGTATAAGAGCCGGTCAAGCGAGGTTAGCCATAGGTCATTACTGTACTGATTGGTGTAGTGTGGAAACGCTTTATCGGCGTCTTAAAAGCGAACAGAAATTATTTTATATAACCACATTAAAACATAATGAGTGAGGCAAATATTGGAACGTGGTTGTTGTCATTATTATTACGTCATATACTGGCAGGTGTTGTAGAAATACATATTTTACCAACTGCTTTAAATGACAGCATAAAAATTATTAACACGACACAATTGGTGGTATTAATATCTGGTAGTTCCAGATATCCGTCAGAGTGTTGATGCTTTAGCCAATAACTTTGTTAAATATTTTCCAAATCTGGAAAATCTAATCATTAAACAAATACAGCATTTCATGGAAGCGATTTGGATCAAGTTGCTTTAAAGAATTTTTTATATTACTTTTTTAAGGTACCTAATTCCGTCACAAATAAAGATTTCTCAACGAAATTTGATGTAGAGAATTGTGAATATCCTCTTAATTTTTTTACCTGAAACACAGAAGTCGCTGAAAATATTTAAAATAGTCTTTTTTTTCTTTATATATTTTATAAATAGAGATGTTTTGTGAATCTCCTTTATTCTAGAAATTTTTTTACTGTTACATACATTCAGGATAGTTCAGTATTTGTGAGTAAGCACGTATTCTTATACAAATAAGATACAGATAAAGATAAATTACATATTTTTTTATCATTTAGACCAACGTACTTGAAGTATTGAAAAGTTAATTTTTATTGAGATATAGTGTTTTGAATCGTTTTTAAATGTTTGAATGTACCGCAAAATTAAATTCAGAAGGCTATATACCCCACCAGGTGTGGGATTTTAAATGAGAATTAACCCAAAATCGTAACAATGTTTAACTCAATTGTAAATTTGGCACAAAAGCTTCAGTTAGACTACAATACTCCCGAATACTCATCTCAACTGCTGTAGAAAAAATCTAGAATCATAAAACTTGTAGTGATTTATTGTATAGAGCAAATTGCTGAAATAATATCTAAAGCTCTTATTCATCATCAACAATTAACATTGTCAATGAGGAGATTGCTCACTTTGGCAGATCATAAAGTTTTGTATGTAATAATTATTTTTCATACTTATAATAAACTCGAACATCAACTTAAAATTGTTGGAAGAAATATTTACGAAGAAATATTTATGTGCCACATGAACATTCTTTGAGTAATTTTAACACAGTTTTAGAAATAATGCATCTCCAGAGTGTAAAAATGACTCAATTTTGATATGAAAAATACTTAGACATTGTTAACGAGAATTATAAATCAAAATTTTCCCAATAGGATCTAAAGGGCAAAATATGGTAAAAAAATAATACACAATACATGTTATAAAAAAATTATAAACAAACAAGGCATCAATAGGATCACTGAATTTTGGCGTCAAATTTTAAGCTATTTTCCTTATACAGTCCAACAAATTTGTCTTAAACATATTACACGAATGCCATATGATTCATCATTTTCATGAACAAAAATAACAATATTAACTTTTTTATTGGGGGTTTTATTAGAAGCACAATCCCAAAATAAATTTTGCTCATGAAAAATTAAAGAAAATAGTCAAAGTAAAACTTTGTTTAGGATGAAACACATGTATCAGATCTACCAAAGGAAAATCTGTCTTCGGAAAGAGTCACGTTTTTCCTATGGAGAAAAAAGGAAACCTACCACTCGTACTGATTTTATTTCGCAAACTTTGTAATAAGTAATGAAGTTTTTTTTTGAGAGATGTTTGTACGCCGGATTATAAGCTTTGTTTCAAATATTTGGTTTATGTAAACTATGCTTTCATAATCACCATGCAATGTCTGCAGGGTCGTGAGTTGTATTTGTAAACGTATATTTCACTTGAAACAGGCTCCTAACTAAGCTATTTTTATTTTGATAGAATGTTAAGTTCACCACACGCCTCGGCAATCATGAACTATAATTATGCAACTGGATTATCAGCAAGTAGAAGCAGAACATTGAACTCGAGATTATAATAAATGAGCCAGATTCTGGCAGTAGCACTTATAAGTCTATATAGTGCAGGCCAATACCGAACTAAAAAAATATAATAGTCCCAGTAATCGGGCACTTGTTGCGAAACTACAGCTCGTGACATGCCGAACCAAAACTCAAGATGCTGAAGGCGTGGTCGACTTGATATCGACCTGTATTATTACAAAGATAATGTTCCTTCTCGGTAACGATTCCCAGAAAAAGCGATTCGAGATTAAGCCACATGCTGCTTTGGTAACCTCCAGCTAATTATGTTAAAAAATTGCTAGGTGCTGTAAAGATACTTTCAGGGAACTTTTCACCGTTACGTGGACGGTCAGCTTAAAAATGTAAAAATTATTCCTGTATGTTGAGTCTTTGCCAAAGCTGTTAATGCTTAAAAGTAAATTAAAAAAATATTTTTTAGGTTAGTGAACGATCTTCATTAGAAGAAGGAGAGAAAAGAATAAGAAATGGTGTAACAGATAAATTTTCAGGATTTCTTATGTCAAAAAAAAAACGAAAAAATAATAGTCTTGTGTTTTCCTTGAAAGAATTCTTAAAAACTTATACAGCATATACCTTAATTGTCTTGCTAGTCCTTTGAACATTCTGTAAGAGACAGACTTACCAATTTGTAGGCATTCTGAAAACAAGACTAGTGTCGCATTAGGCGAAAAAAAGTTATTAATGATATTGTAAAAAACAACTACCCTGCCTTGTCCAAAATTAAATTTCGTCCGTAATATCCAGCAAGCATTTAAAACCTGAAAGGTATGTGTTTTCAGTAATATCATTAGTTAAAAACTTTATTTCGCCTAATACGACTGTAGTCTTGCCTTCATACTACCTACAGATTAGTAGGTTGCTCTCTGTCGGCAGCTACAAAGCCAGGCATAGATTAACACTGACAATTAGATATAACAGACTTTGTAGGTTAGTAGACATACATCCAAATAGGTAAACTATTCGTCGGTTGTTTTTACTAAAATATTCTTAAAATATTAACTAGTTGAATTTTCCATTGCTTCCATTAATTTCTCAAATGAATATCTATTATGATGTAAGTATTTACTTGTAGGTATACTTGATAAAGTGTATTATTTTAATACATTAACTTAAGAATTGGCCAAGGCCTGAGAGAAAAATTTATCCGTGTCAACGACATCATTTGAAACAACAAACACCTAACATAATCGTTCATTGCTGTTTCTCTCAGCATACCAATTTTTTGTAAAAATGTTACGAGCGTGCTGTTATACATTATGGAAAAGATTTCATTGCCTATAAAAAAATACAAAATTCACGACGGCGCCTAACAAGCGGCCAATAAATTATTTCACACATCTCTAATAAATAATCCATATATTTGTAGGTACGGATGAAAATTGATATTCTGTTTGCGGCGAATGAATCGCGCGAACAACTGTTATTTTTTTCATTAGGCATGCATGATTTGATCGATTTTAAACTATATCGCATATTTATTTCACGTCTCGGCTTCGTGACTAGTACACTAACTTGGCAAATCTTATACGAGAATGAAAAAATGTTTCGTGAACTCAATGAAATGGAACAGAATCCATAGCTCTGTTACATAGCGAGTCCCATAACAAACCTGCTAGGTTTATGGCTAGATGCTACGTTAAAAAATAACAAAAAGTTCAATTAAACATTTCTCCGGAAATGCATGTTAATAAAGCTGCAAGCACTTGAAGGTTTTATGCAATATTTTCGAAGCTTGTCGGAATAAATAAATTAAACTATTAAAGATTGATTAACTGTTTTACTCTGAACAAGACGTGTGACAATTATTCTGAAATTTTGTTTGGAAATCGGAACTGCTATGGTTGGGGTAAAAACTACCACAGACCAGATAGACAATAATTTTCTAAAGCAAAATTCGTAAGATTCACATTTTAGGTAAGTAAAAATGTGATATTATAAACAACGAATTTCAGTTACTTTGCGTCGTCACTATTGTGCACTACGTCATATTTCCTACTATTAAAAATTTCCAAGGTTGTTCCAATTTATAAAAATAATGATACTTATTAATAATCCCTCTAATTTTAGATCTATCTCTGTAATAGCTTACCTAGCTAAAATATATGAAACTATCATAAAAATACAAATAACTAATTATTTTGAGACTTAGGGACTTTTCAATCCTCAACAATTCGGTTTTCGAAGTAATCTATCGACCACACTAGCCGTAGTCTAACATTTACAATAGACAATAGTTTTGAAGAAGGGAAATACGTTGCTAGTCAATTTTTAGATTTGACAAAAGCTTTCGATTGTGTATCACACGAAATTCTTATGCGTATGCTACATAATTATAGTTTTTCATCGAAGAGTTCGGATTTATTGAGATCATATTTGAGTAATAGATTACAGTATGTTGTATATAATAATGTGAAATCATCCACAAAGAATATTGAACATGGAGTTCCACAAGGTTCCATACTAGGTCCGTCACTGTTTCTAATATATATTAATGATTTTCCTAATTGTTTACCTCATTATACTAAAAGTATACACTTTGCTGATGATACCGATATAACTAGAACCAACTTAAACTTTGAACACTTAATAACATCAACTTATGACCATCATGCATCGGTTGAAAACTGGTTTACTAGTAATCAACTCAGTTTGAATCCTTCGAAGACCGAAACTATGATTTTTAGTCTCCGGAATATGGAAAACTGGGATGATCCAGCACATTTAAAATTCTTGGAAGTTCATCTTGACCCTAAACTGACATGGGATCAACATGTTAATTATGTAAACGTACTTATTTACTCCGGAGTCTCAAACGAAGAGTCTCAATATCAAGCTTGCTGACAGTTTATCATCTATTCCATAATAACATGGGGGTGTATGGGGTCATGCTTCCTCTATGAAAAAAGTTTTTATACTTCACAGAAAAATTATTAGAATCATATCTCACCTTGGTTTTAGAGATGATTGTAGAGAGCAGTTTTCCAAGTTGATTATACTAACTGTACCCTGTGTATATATACTTCAGTGTTTTATTTATGTCAAAAAACTTATACATAATACCTCACCAAATTCAATGACAATAATTTTAAATCAAGGATAAAACAAATACTTAATATAAAATGCTTTTTATGGTTTTGATGATTTTATTGATAGTAATGTAGTTAACTCAAATATGAATGTTATCATTAATCTTAGTGTGTCGTTTATTTTAATTATATGTTGTTTATGTATATTTGTATAACAGATAGTTACTTGCTATCATTATTGTATTGTTATTTACCACTTTTTTTTGAACGTGTGTAAACACTTTTATGTGTATGTAACACTAGCCTTTAGAAAATAAATAAATAAATATTAATTTTACAATTTTCTGATTATACTTTTTAAAAAAGTTGAGCTTCGTTTACACGTTAATAGTTTGTACACCTTTGTATACATATGTATACGTATTGTATATGTTTAAGTGATTTCTTTAAGTCATAGTAACCTTCTATATATACTTATTGAAAGATGATTGTTAATTTGACAAATTTTAAACAAAGTTAAATTATTTAAAGCCAATAAAATTGTTATAATTAATGTATAGTTTAATTTTATATGAACTATACAATATTAAAAAATCAGTGTCAAAAATTTTAAGCTTAAATTATATTCATAACATTTTAAGAGGCATTATGACCACCTGTTCACTTTCTCGAATTTTTTGACACAAGTTCTCGACTGAAAGCACAAAGACGTGCGGTCTATATGGTCTGTAACACCAATTTTTTTAGACGGTAGATTTTTCTAGGTTTTAGTACGAAATTAAAAAAAAATAGGTTTTTTTATTACAAGAGCAAGGTCCTCTTATTGGACTTGGATAAGACGTACTGCTTTCCAGTCGAAAATTATCTGAGAAGAAGGGAAACTAGGTATATTCCAAGAAAAGAAATTATTTTGGAATCTTTTACCTGTTGATATCCACCACTTTTGGTCCCCCGTAGGGTTCAGAAGAGGGCTCATTTCCAATACAAAAGCACAAAACACGCGAACAAAAGAAACCGAGCATAGGAACAAAGGCGGCTGGATTCCTCCAGTCACTTGTTAATTACAGGTTGCTACATGAATTAATAACAGGTTGACCAACGAAATCAAAATCCCTGTAATTTAAATCTGAATGTGTTACGGGGTGGGAACGTCTTCAGCGCGAATGATTTATTTGCTTTTAAATTAAATCGATTAGTGTTCTCTACGTGATGCCGATTCCGAAATATTTAAACAAGCAGGAGGTAAGGTGAGGCGCCTCACAATTTCGTTCCTAGAATTTGGGTCAAGTAATTGGAAAATATTAAACATTAACTTACTAAATTGTATAAAATAACAACCTCTAAACAGGGAGACGCTGGATATTTAAATTCATAGCAACTCGTCAAATTTTGCCCGAACTTAAACAAATATAGAAAAAATATCTAATAGTAATAAACTGTGGCTTAACTTTTTACTGTCGCGTTGCAAAACCCGAGAAATGTCACAGTTCCAAAGCAACAAAGGAGTCCACCAAGGATAACTTCTTATCCGATCCGAAAACGCAGCTACTGGAATGAGAGTACGCGGATGTTCCATTTTAATATGTAAAATATGGCGCCACTATTACAAGATAGCCCGTGTTATCGTTTTCGCGTTCTCCATATTAATTACGGGGAAATATCTAGCGTGTCCGTTAATTTGTAAAACTTGTACTATAGAGCGAGGTACATACGTAGAAGCGGTATCGCCATATTTGGCAGCGACCGGGAAGCCGCACCAATACGTTGACTATTTTAATTAATCTGAATTCAAGTGTATGCCTGCCTTATTAGATTTTCAATAGTGATCCAGCAATTAGCCGACTCCAGCAAAATTGCAAATGAAATTTATGGATATCAGTTGCATAATAACCAGTCTTAAGTAAAATATGGAAATAAAAAGATTACTTTATAGTAGATAATTCAACATAATTTTTAAATGATTTTTTAACAATTTTAATATTTAATGTCTTTATTTAAGATACAGAAAAAATAAAATTAACAATTAGGCATTGTGGTTGGCGCCGTTCAGCTACGCTGCTCTATCACGTTACCAACCATGAAAAAAATCAGAACAAATGTTGTGTCGATATAAACCATATAAGTGAGTACATAAATAGAACACTAGCATACATAATGCATAAAGAACATAGAAAAAGTGGAATTAATGTAATACAATGAAATATGACAAATACACATTATAAATTACGGAAGAATAGAACGAGATGAAAATAAGAGGCTGTTGATCTGTTTTTTGAAAGTAAATACGGAGGACACATTTTTTTATATAAATAGGCAAGGATTTTGACAGCATTGTATAGAAAAGAACGTTCATATTGTACAGTACTATGTTTAGGGAGTTCATACCAGCCACAATGTCGATTAGAACGAGAATGAATATCGGTACCCTTTTTCAATTTATCAAATAAATGTTTTGGAGTCTTAAATGTATTAATCTTCTAAACTAAAGTTGCTAAATGTGAGGTAAATCTTTGATCTAAGGTTAACCATTTTCCTGAATACTTTATTACACAAAATAATATTGAAATTTGAGTCTTTTATAATATTTTCGGACTTATTTCTAAACATTATCATTTCGGTTTTATTTTCATTTAATAATTGGTTATGTGCTCGCGCGACCATTGTTATTGAGTCTAAATCTTCATTGATATATTGCGAAGATAAAAGTGTATTAGATAAGTGAAAAGAAAAAATATTGTTGAGTATCATCAGCGTACTGATGCATTTACAATGTTTCAAATAGGAGGCGAAGTGGGCAGTATTTATAGAAAATAAAATTGACCCAAGTATACTACCTTGAGGTACGCCCTTATTCAGTATTTTATGAACACTTATTATTTAGAAAAACCCTCTGGCGTTTATCATAAAGATAATTTTGAAAAAATTAAATAGCAACTGAATTAAATCCAAAATATTTGAGTTTTTGTAAAAGAATTTTATGATTTAATGTGTCAAATGCTTTGCTGAAGCCGAACAAAATTAGGCATGTGTTTAAGTTATTATCATTTGCGGAAAAAATTTCATCAGTTATGTGTAGAACTGCAGTATTTCTCTAAAACCCGACTATTAAGGGCAATATATCTCTCTTTAATAAATAACTACTTAACTGCGAGCACAAAACTTTTTCAAGAGCTTTAGATATAGTTGAGAGTATACTTATCGGACGAAATGTAGATGGATAATATTAGATATTAGTTTTCTATTAGGATCAACTTTTCTTAATAACGATTGTCGATATTGTAAATAATAAAAGTATTTTAGCCTTGAGCAAAATTTACATTTTTCGACAAACCTCGTATACGACTACAAAAAATTGAAATCTTATTGTTTCATTTTGGGTTTTAGGCCACGCAGAAATTTTTATCACGAATAACTTTTTTTCATAAAACCAATAATAAAAAACTATGCATATGGTGCCGACTTAATTGAACACACTGTATATCAAGTAGGTAGTCTTTTTGTGTTAGTTCTATTTAAACATGGGAGCTAATAATAAAACACATGTATGTTTATTAAAACCATTGCCTCATTTGAAGTAATAACAAAAAACAAAAACCTTATGAACTTAAGATTTCTGAACGTATCTGTCTGTCACTTACAAGGACTTTTCGTATTAATTTTTCGAAGAATATTTGTGCACAACTTCTGAACGCATGGAGATAGGAAATAATTTTATTAACGAAAGTTTTTTAATTGTCAAAAAATTTGAGTAGATTCGTAGGCAAGCAATAACTGTCGATGTTGTCAAAATCCTCATTTCAGTGTTACATAGAGCTTTTTTAGTTCCATTTTAAAGTTCTAAAAGCTTAGAGATAGCAAACCATTTTCCCACCAAAAGTTGTACAGAGAAATTCTATTTTTTATGGTAAAAAGATTTGTGTACATTTATTCGTAGAAAAAAAATATCGATAAAGTCAAAACCTCTATCCACAAGTTCTAAAATATAACATTTTGGGGTCACAAGTAAAATTGTTATTTTCTTTCTTAGTTTCCCGTGATTTCAACGACTCGTTTGTTTATATGTACATTTGTTTTCTTCGTATTTACGCGTTTCTGTACCTCTAAAACAATTTCGCTTTGTACATTCACACTAAAGACAATAAGTTGTGGATAGGTACAATAATGTAGTATACTCGTACAAAAATGGAAAGTTTACTATCGCAATGTATAGCAATTACTTTCCCACGCGTTGTGGATCCAATACCACGAAGAGAATAGAGAGGAGCCTTCTTCGTTTGTGTACTCAGAACCGACAGAATTTTTTACTAGATAATTATCGATAACACATCGAAAGGGAGATAATATAATAATAAACATAAATGTATCCAGTTATTAAGCTAATAGGTAGGTATATGTTGGTATGTACATAATATATATTTTAAAGCGCTTTTGTATAAAATGAAGCTGAAAAATTAAAAATAGACTTGAGAATGAAACCTTCACTTATGTTAATCTTGGCAAGTACAATAATTATTGAGTCTAGTAGTAGTAGTAGTAGTAGTAGTAAAAAAGGGTCGGCCTGAGCCTGGCAAGTAGGCCACAAGTGGGCCCTTTTTGCCTACCCCGCCGTCTCATCACCTAACCACTCTCTGCCTCTGACCCTCCTCGAACCTACCCGACGCCCTGATGAACGCCAGGATTTTGGTCCATGGAAGGTCTCTCACCTCAACCCCTTGCAGCTCTTCAGCACCAATGACTTTATGTCTTATTCTCCCAAAGGCTGCACACTGTCCCAGAAGGTGGACAGGGGTGTCCTCCCCTTCGCCACATTTCGGGCATAGAGGGTCCTCCTCATTTCCTATTAAGCTGAAATGCCTCCTAAGCCTGCAGTGGCCTGTCAGAACCCCCACCATTTGGTTTAGGGCTCTTCGACTAAGGCTCAGCAGCCATTTCGTCTTGGATTTGCTAGGTCCATGTATAAAACTATGGGCCTGCCTACATCCTCTATTTCTCCTCCAATTATGACCTAAAGTTTGATAGGCCCATTTATTTAGGGCCTTAAATATCCTATATTTAAAATATTATACTCAAAATAATACATGATCGTCGGAATGATTTTAAATCATGCGATATTAAAAGTAAAGAACGATAAGGGAAAGTTTTTTGTAAGGAAAGAAAGTTTACATTCAATTAAACAAATTTTGTAGTAGATTTTATAATATCATCAATATACAATTTAAATTAAATACCAATAAATGAAACTACAGGGAAATACTCACTTATATTTTCAAACGTTCAGTTCTGTGAATACCGTTACATTCAAATATAAAATTACTGGACTACGGTGAAAGCAAATATTTGACATTCGATTTATAAATAAACCAACATTATGGATTTTATTTGGAAACACGTTAGAGTGCTAAAGTCAATATATGTACTAGAATTTTAGACGATAATCGGAGATAAAAGTTATAGACTACTAATGGACCAATCATGTTAAGGACGATAATTCAAATATTCCAGTCACTCTCGACCGCGATATCTCGGCTACAGGGGGTCACGAGATGTTCTATGGAAAGACTTAGTTGAGAGGTATGTGTGTTAAATCGGTCAAAAATGTGTTTGTTTGACAATGAAGGACTGGAGATAAAGAATAAACAGAATTCAGTAAATAATGGTGCTGGAAGTTTTGTTATACCACTTTGATTATTTGCTTCCAGTTGCGTGTTAAAAATCTACACTTAATAACAAAATAGAACATATCGGAATTGAAGATAAGTTGGTAACTCATATGTGGACACTATTTCTGTAACGCATTTATTTATTAAATTAAGTTGAATAGTAGGGGCTATTAAGTGCATAAAAATCAAAAGTATAAAATGATCTCGTCTTCTTGTAAATGAAAACATCTATACATGTAATTTAAATTGAATATAATAATTGGCTATACGATATAAAAGAAAAAAAAGTAATATGAGACGAAAGATGTAATGTTTCCTAACAGCAACCACAAGACTTCTAGGAAAATGCAATAACTTGCTAACAGTTACGTTTTATATCAATTATCCGATATTATCTAACACTCTTTTTACTTTCGTGAGAACAAAATTATAATAACAAGTTTTATATTTTAGGCAATTTTTTGGACTTGTTTCGATTTACTTAATACTTTGCAAAGAAAAAATGGGTACATCTCTGTATCAACGGATATTTCGCTACATTGTTTCCAGGAATTTCTCAGCAGAATTTATTAACATGTTTATAAATTTTATACAACCCACAAACAGATACGGATTTTGCTACCTACACCTATTTGTTGTATCAAATTTAAAACGAAGTGGAAATCGGAATAACTTTTCACGATGTTTCATTTTTTTTAATCTTACAATCTATTAAGGGAGTAAACCACGATTTATATTTCTTTGATTAGATAACATCACAGAAAGATAAAACAGTAGTAGTGTGGTAATTTTTTTTTAAATCCAAAGTCTTGTTGTTTCAAAAATATCGACATGGATCAAAAGGATTGTTTGCAGAAACACATTCCACAAATTATTTATTTGCCTTTTAGAAAGAACTAAAATATTTCGAATCACATTATGGTGTTTTACAGAATCATCTACAGGTTAACAAGTCACTCACAGAGTGGACCTTTTCGTTAGGCGTCAGCTCCTTCTCGAGGCTTTTACCCAAAGTCGCCAGTCACTTAATGGATCCCATTTAATTTTGTTTCGAATCTTCAATTTAGACCTATGATTAGCTTTTATAGCCGTTTAGCCCCACCAGCATATATTTTATAAAAAATTCTAAGCTGTGTTATACCCACTACTTTTAAGCATTTAGCTTTTAACTATAAGGCATCCGTTTAACTTTAGCGGATACTGAGAAATCAGAAAAACAGAATAATTCAGTTGTAACAATAATTAGTAAACAGTATGTAGGAGTTTTTTTATATGTTCTAGGTAGGTAACATAATAAATATTACCGGAAATGACTAGAGTATAGAATGATATTTAATGAAATAACCTTCTTTTCGTTTTTTAATAGTATCTCGCTTATTGTTAGCGATGGACCTAACAAACCCTACATGACTATGCTCGACAGGGAACGTTCTATCCAAATATGTAAAAATATACAGGGTGTTCCATTTAACTTAACAAAGTTAACATCCGCGGCCAATTTGTTTGGCCTTCATTTGTTTTTCTACTATCATTTTTGAAAAGTTCATAAAAACTCGCGCAACTTTTATATTTCACATTTTTTTTATAACTCTCAAAACAAAAAAGTTAAAGGGGGGTCAAAATATAGTGAATCACCCTATACATTAAGAATCTGATTTTAGTCTTTGGTCTAGCATTGAAGATGTGCGAGGTATGTTCCGAAATTAACAGAACTTTTTGATTTAGGAGCTAATGGAGATATTTAGTGATAAGTGGTTGGCAACATTGCGCTATGCACAACCTCCTCTGCCACCACATGTTTTAGGATTGTTGATATCTCATTTCGTTTTCGTGATATTGTTAGTGAGTGTAACGAAAGTGTTAGTGACGATTTTTGGAATATGCAATTTTGTGGAACAATGTTGCAACGTAAAATTTTCCTTGAAACTGGAAAAAATTGTCATGCAAACTTTTCAACTTTGAAACAAGCTTACGGAGATGATGCTGTGATGCAGTCAATTGAAGAAGATCCTCGACCAGAAAGAACTTCGACTTCATCTGATGACCCCCATGTTCAGAGGTTAGCATCTTAATTGCCATGAAATTTTGACTGAAAAATTGAACATGCATCTAGTTGCAATAAAATTTGTTCTTCGTTTTATGACCGAATAACAGAAATAATGTAGTGTGGACTCCTTCAACAATTCAATGACGATGAAACAATAATGTATAAAATTAATAATAGTTTAAAAAAATTAAATTCGATTATTTTATGAACAGGCCTCGTATGTTAGATATCCCGAATAATAGGTTTATATTTTGTTTTTCTTATACGGCATGCACGATTAGAGGTTTCCTAACAAATAAGAACTAAAGACAAAAAAAAACCTATCTTTCCAATATACTGCCGTGTAGTATATCAAGTTGCATTGTGGTAAGCTATCAAGGTCGTCGTACTACAATTTGCCTTATTATAGACATGTTGAAATGTTCGTTGTTATATTATAAATAATGACGCCATAACCTAAAACGGCCTATTAAACCTAGTCCAACCTGCCCACAGTAAACATCCTTGACTGAGCTATTCCTACAGCAACAATTACAATACGTGGGCGTATGCAGTTATTATTTTCAAATGACTTTTAATGGGCTGCATAATGCCTTTCCTTGTACCACATTAACAGTACTCTTTTATCAGGACGAATCTAAAAAAAAAATGATTTTCCTCCATATAAGTCCTCGAGTAATGACTTTGAGTTGCAATATCATTTGAAATTAGCATTAACACTGAAATAATTAATTACGTTAAGATTTCATTGGTCCCACTTGCAAAACGAGATAATGTCAATTCAATGAAGGATTGATTATTTGTTAAAACTACTAAATTGATCAAAATAAATTTTTTAACTGTACTTAATCTACTGTACGTGTTTGCATATTTCCTGACAGTTTTGTTCATATTCCTGCAGTTTCTTTATGGCCGGCCTTAAAATATTCAAGCTATAAACAATTTAAGTATACATTATTTCATGACAAAAAATATGTTCGAAGCAATTTAAAATGACTCACGGCATTCGTGCACGATGTTAAGTTTCCTCGTGTACTAGAAATAATGAAATAAAATAGCCTCCTAGGAATGTAAGTACGTATTGCATAGACTTGCAGGACGGGTTCTTCTAACGTTCTGTCTCTATCACGCCCGGAGATGTGGTTTGGTACGTGTATCCCTGTGCTTCGGAGGCCTATGTGTGAAGCAAGCGCGCGAAATTCCAAGATGATAGGAAAACAGAAACGGTTTAGAGTAATTTTTGGTCTGTCCTTGAACTTTTTCGAGAGAAGTTTAATACATCTTCGTGCGTAGCATCGGCCAAGCGATTCGCAACACGTTCCCCTCACACAACTAGATAATTAATAAAAAAGTTGTTATAAGTATGTTCGTGAGTGTCTCTACTTATAAATTTGGAAAAAGGTCTCATTTGCTTTCTGGAATTACAAATACAATTACAGAAATAAGGCAAATATCTTCATAAATTTATTCATCAAGTTCTTGACGAATTAGAACATGTTCTAATTTTCGTCAATTTCTTCGTGAAGTTCAGAAGTACCAACCCAACAGATTTCCAGCCTCAGATCAGTAATGAGGTTATGTTATTAGAATATGTAAATCATTGTGTGGCGTCGTACTAGTTTTGCATTGTATTTACTGATTTGTTACTTACAAAAAACTAATATTTATATAGTATGTGTCAAAACGGTACCACTCTCACTAAGCTATACTACACACTATCACTATAATTATGAGTGGAAAGGTGACATTTTTGAAATTTATTTGTTTTTTTATTTGTTGGAAGAACTGATTCAGTGTCTGTAGCAGTTTAACACTGTTTAATACCAATAAATTCGTAAATTAATTCATGAAGAACTTCAATAGTTACATCCGGTGTCCTCTATGATTAATATTGGGCCTTATTATTCACATTAGAATCGCAATTTTATCTACGCAGATTTAATAATTTTTTGCTTTCTTATCAATATTCATGAAACTCCTTGCACACACAAAAATAGATTCCGAGGTCGATTTGTTAAAAAAATATAGTATATTTTTTGACTCTCTAGATATATTAAAAAAGTACATCAAGCCTATATAGATCTCTAGATATATTAAAAAAGTACATCAAGCCTATATAAGAAAATATTATATATAATGTAAATATCAAGCCTATATAAGAAAATATTCTCAAAACTTTAAGTAAAAGATGAAAATTAAAAGTAAAGAGTCTGCTATTAAACTTATTTGGTTATTATAGCTGACCGGACATTTAATTTGGATGACAAAACAGCGGAACTTATAAATTTTTTTAATCCATCCTGCCCGGTCTGCTGAAAGTGTGTCATATAATTTAGGCAGTACATTTATTAAAAATGGCATTTAAAAACTAACGTTGGACATGGATGAATTCATATTATTTTAATATTACAGCTTTCATGAATATTGATAAGAAAGCAAAAAATTATTAAATCTGCGTAGAGGAAATTGCGATTCTAATGTGAATAATAAGGCCCAATATTAATCATAGAGGACACCGGATGTAATCAGATTCAAAATTATCCATAACATTTTTGCATTAATTTCTTCCACAACACAGAACTTGAAAGGCTTAGCCTTAAATTTTTTAGAAAGCTTCGTGTAAGTCAAATCAAATATTATGCTACATTTCCATTAAAAGCAGTTTGCTGTCGAGTAGTATAAAATTAAACAAATTTTAATTATTTTTTGTGCAAATTGTCGATATACTAACTAGTTTTGGTTCTATTTACTCCACCAATTAAATATTGCGTTTTCTACCGATGAAGATAGAATTACAGGGTCTCTTAATTGTTAAAATTAATTTATTGCAATCTGTATATTATAAATGATTGTCATATCTGACTTAATTGCCCAACTTTGTATCTTCCAATATACTTTGCCCCACCTTTAACAAAATACCTTGTATGTTAATTGCAACTCTGTGAGTGATTTAAATAACTCGTCTTTATCAAATTTAACTGAAAGGAACTTTCAGAAATTATTATTTTTTCATTGTATATTATTAGTTTGCTGCTTGAGGAATTTCATATTTGAATAATTTCCTCAACTTCTCATGATGAAACTGGTCGTTATTATTAGAGAAAAAATGTTACCTAGAGCTACATTGGCATAAACTGACACGTTTCGTACAAGATCTCGATGAATTTCAGGGAACTGAACGCTCAAGGTGAGGGAGCAATCTGCAATCAGTTCAAACCAATAATTTGAGGCCTTTGTACAGTCCAGAGAACCCACTGGTAAAATATTATGTGTACATTTATGCAAAATATAAACAGCATTCCAAATATCTTTCTTCTGCTTGAAGAACTGGAGAAAACAACACGTACAACTATGTATTAAAAGATATTGTAAAAGTGTACCAAACCTATGACTCTGTTATTTTTTTTTAATTTGTTGACTGTTCTTTTGATGTCAGTTGACATATTTCGAAAATAAAGATGAGGTACAATGTATCGAATCTAAAAAGCTGTTAGCCATAGAAGAGTTTGTTTTATTATAACTATTGAATGGTTTTGAATATACAGAAATATTAAATAATAATTTGGGATTGGTTGCTTTAAGTCTGGAAGGTAAAGTTTTCATTTTTATGTGAAATTACGCCTGGCCCTGAATTCTAAGCGTTATAAAGAAACGACAAATAAAGCAAGCTGAACAATACACCATAAATTTTAAAAGGTTAAGTGATTTTATTGCTATTGTTTCAGTCAATTTTATTTATTTTCTAAGAAATTTAAACAGCTTAATTGCATTTTAAATTAATTACATATTTCCCAGTATGTTTCAGTTATTCCTCGGGAAAAAATTTATATAAATGATCGTACATATGAAAAAATATTTAGAACAATAATTAAATTCAATTTATAATTATTTCTCAATTAACATCTTTATTGTAAACGTTTCTGATAAAATAATTAAAAAACATATTTTTAAAATTGCAATAATGAAGCTGTATTTAGCATATACAGGGTGTATTTAAATGAAATGGCACACATGATACCAGAGATTCCTTTGTTTCAAATGACTTTTAACAATTACTATTTTTTATCATATTACAGTTACCTACTAGATCGCTTTGCTAAAGTCGTTACATCAGTATGATTTTAAAAAAACTCAAAAATACACTAAAATGTGTAAATAAATGTAATTTAAACGCATACTTTTGTTTAATACGCCAAAAGAGTAAATTGAATACAGGAAAAATAAATGTTGTCCCAGTCAATTCCTGCGCCCCCTTTTGGATACATTTAGTCACATAATTTTGAAATACGGATACACAACTATAAATGCTGCTAAGCAATGAATTCTCAATTTCTGAACAAAAATATCCGTTTTGGGCGTTAATATTCCTAGAAGTATTAAATCCGAAATACTAGTTTATAAAATCAAAAATATCTTCCTAATGGTTGACTTTAGCCTTTTTCAATTCATTTTTGTTCAAAAATGTCCAATATTTCATATTCTGTTACTAAAAGCTGTATACAAGGGCTGACAAAAAACTGACTAAAACTTTAGAAATTATTAAGGAAACCCATATTTTTCACTTTGACACCCTGTATCTTTTTTATTATGCCACTTGGGATATAGGTATGTTAAAAGTTAAAATCGACTTATTTTCACTTAAGGAATCTCTAGTACCATTTAAATACACCCTGTATAATAGCAAATCCATTACTTTTCGACGAAATGTGCGGGCGTAGGTCAGGGCTGCCGAATTTTTCTTCTATAGTAGGTCAGAAAAGAAGATGATCCTGAAAATTTGAGCTCGATACAACCAAATCCGGCCACTGTGAAATTTTTTGAAATTAAAAAAAGTTGATTCATTTTTTTTTCATTTGAATCATTTTTAGAATTATATATCTTAGGCTCTATATAACTTAGAGACTTGATCCAAACAGCATTCTTCTCTACTGAGCTTGTATTTTGGACGAAAAATCAAAATTTTGTTTTAAACTCAAGTCCAGCTTGGCTCAGCGCTTTTAACTGAATCACTATTTTAGTGAAATTTTGCCTATTTTTAAAACATTTCGAGATCTACAGTTTTTGAAGTAGAATGCTGAACAAAGGTGCATACTTTTTGATAAGGTATAATTCTGTTGGTGACTATCCTAATTTTCAATGATTGCCTCAATTCTTTTGATACAGGACCTTGCAGAGCCAATCGATTTTTTCACAATAATTGCTGTTTTCAAACAACTATAACTTTTTTCTACTAACGGCTTGAAGATTTTCATCACTGCATCTGTTGTAGATTTTAGTACTATGTAATTCTCTGACAACTTTGCTTCACTTCGAGATTGTTGATGTTAAACCAAATGTAGGATGTGGAGAAGTCAGGTGTTGCCTATGGAATGAGGCCGTTAGGAAGATGCCTCTTCTGCGGACAGAAACTGATAGAATTCCTCTTCAGTTTGTGTTTGACAGACCTTACACAGTACTCATCAAAAATGAAGAGGAGAGTGAGGGTGTAAACATCTTCACTGACGGATCAAAATGGAAAACAGCTACAGAATGTGGGATCTATTCCAGATCCCTACACATATGATATCAGGGGGCTATGGATGTACGTGTCACCGTGGTACAAGCAGAACTAATAGGTATAACCATAGCTGCTAAAGAAATTGTCCGAAGGCAGATAACGGGCAAAAGCATTAGAATCTTTACAGATAGTAGACAAACAGTACTGATCTTGCATAATCGGAAGATAATGTCCAGATCGGTATGAGAATGCCACCAAGCGGTGGTAGTGGCCTCAGCTACCAACAGCATATATGATGTTGGGTCAAGGGACACGACCGGTGCAATGTCAATAAAGAACAAGCTAGCAAGGAGGGTATCGGGTCGTTCTTACTCCAGCAAAGACACAGATGTTGTGAGCAGGAAGACGAGACAGTTTTCCATGTACTTTGTGGGTGCACTAGTGTCTTGTCAACGAGAGAATCCGTGCTAGGAGAACGGTGGCCTTCTGTGGCCTACATCAGAGAAATCCCCCTGAGCACCTCATCACCTTTTTCTCCTTGATAGGCTTGTTGACGGCTCAGGAGAGCTGATCTCTCGCTGGGAGGATGCACAAAGGGCCCAATGGGGCCTAAGTGCCGTAGCTCAATATACTGAGTTACCCTCCAAATTATTCCAGAATCCAGACTATGTAATTCTGCATGATATAGTTATAATAAATAGTTAAGTGGGGGTAACAGTATTAAACAAATTAGTTTCTTATTTTAATAAATCTTAGATACTGTTAATATATGACATTAATAAAACTGCATGATTACTTTTATAAGGCGTGCATCGTTAATCTTTAATCTTTCCATACAAGAGAAGGCGCATTAACATGAGGATTTAATAATAAATCACGACCTCAATATTTAGCTCTTGTAAGACTCTCACACGTACGGTGCTACAAAAGCACGAGTCGCAATTAAAGCTGCTTAAAGAAGGTTTATTACAGATCGCTGATTAGTTCATTATTATAAATGGAGGCAATAAAGTACTTGAAACAAAAGAGAAGACCGCAGGATGAGCGCGGTGAGTATTAAAAATAATTCGGTTTCTTTTTTAATGTATTTTTTTACCTGTCTGCACCGTGAATATTTATCTCGCTTATTCTACCGCCATGGCCAAGTTAGGATTCCCAGTTATTTAAGAAACGACAACAGAAATCTTACCGAACATAACTTACGAGATTTTTATCTCTGTTTGTTCTACAATCTAAACAAACCGCTCTCCTCGTTCAATATGTCCTCAAAAATTAAAAGTAAATGTACCAGGCGCATTTCTGAGCACCGACAGTCTTGAATAATGCACAGGTGCATTGGCATTTATAATTAATAAGAATTTACAAAACAAAAAGCTACGCCGCCTTTCACCTGACGGACAGTCCGCAATAATGCGGGACTGTAATAAAAGTAATTAAAATAATAGCGATGATTTATTAATTTTTTTCGCAAGGTACTTTCTAAGTACTTAATGGAATCAAGTTTAATGAGGCAATAAGTATAAATTATAGCGGCGTATCGGTACAATACCTTCGACGGTCAGGAATGCAAATATAAAGTTCTTTTATGAGATAGAACAAAAAAGATTTACCAACTGTTGTGCTGTGGCATTCACTTCATCATCAAAAGCTACATTGTATCGTTTTTGTTCTTGTATCTATTATGTATTTGCAAAATGATCTTTGCTGGATGATATCGCGACCATAAACTCCTATGGGAGCATTGCTTCAGAAATACTCTTCTAAGGTTATTAACACATTTAAAAAGAAACAGCAAACTGAAAGAAAAACGTTAAATTTTGAATTTGAAGCTAGTTTTGACTTTGTTCAATAGATGACAGCTCGTCATTTTAAGAAAAGCTCAACTGGAAAAATGCTTGAACAATTTTGAAGCTGTTGCAAAGGTGTTCAATCAAATATATTGCTTTCTTTCTCTCTTACACTGCTAAACACTTTCGGCTCTATTTGATAACTGAACATTCATAATATCCAGCGCTCTCTAAATAGTTCTAACTTTGATTTTGATTACCTTTTGTCGTTGGATTATTGAAAGATGCTTTTGGAGGACAAAATTCAGTAATTATGTCAAAGTTAGATAAAGGTGCATTTCTTGCTGAAGACACATTTATTTCGATTTCATTAGAAAGTCAAATTAACGGTGTGTGAGTAATGGTAGTTTTAGAATTATTTGATACAGGGTATATTTTGAATGTAAGTAACTTCGTTTTATCTACTATCCAAAAGAAAAAACGTTTGAACTCGTATTGAAGATATTGTGTCACAAAACTATAACTCACCAAGCGTTGTTTTTGGTATAATTCTATAATATTTCCTGTAGAATAAAATGGAGGTGACTTATCGAACAGCTTTCCCTGTTCAAACTCATCAAATGTATCAGAAAATAATATGAAAGTAAAAGAAAACATGAACGTATGTTTTATAAACTATGTCCACAAATGAAATTGCCATCATCGAGGATGTCATTATCCTAATAACACCCGTGCTGTCATCAACGACTCGTATTCGTGCACTGTCCAACGTTTTTTGATATGCGGTTGGTATGATTCTGCACTGCCGTTAGCAAAGATTACTTGCAATTTGTTGTTGTTGAGAGATTAATTGATTAATTGATTTTCAGTAGTCAGTAAAAAAACTAATCTGGCCTTATTCGCACATATCGATCGAATATCAGGCATACAAACCGATATTACTTTCATGCGTCAGTTCTATTAAAATGAGAACTTACTTTTTAAGTCAACCAATCAAATTTGCTTATATAAGTCGAATGACCTAGTTAATATCAAATAACTATGCGTAAAAGGTGACACCAGCTTGACGGCATACGCTTATACGGAAATTATATCTGTCTTTTATAAGAAGAAAGAAATGCTACAGCGCTGAACTGTTATTTTTAATTGAATAAATTAACTAACCAATTAAATTCGATTCACTTCCATATCTTTCCTCTGGATAATGACTCAACCAATAAAAATATTAAAAATTTCTCAGTTCTTTCCAGGATTGTTTTAGCCTGGCAAGAAGTCTTTTTTGTAATAGTGGTCATCTGCAATTAACAAATGTGTGTTCAGTTAAAATGCAAAGTTTCAAGAATTTCAAGTTGTTTATTCCACAGTGATGTCAATTGCACTCACAGTCAGTGGTCAATGGGTTGGCTGATAATTTTTCCAGTGTATCATAGAAAAGCCTTTGGTCTTTGACTATATGTGCCAATGGTATTGGAACTTTAAAAAAATGTGAAAAATTTCAAGATCGAGCGCACTCCTAGAACAATGGAATTGTGTGTCAAAATTAAGGGTAGTTTCTCCAATATTTACATTAAAACTGGCAACAAAAATCGTCATGAGCACCCAATTATAAAAATTATATATACATTACTACTATACATATTTCATACTATTTCTATCCCGAATGAGCTGATGATCAGCAAATTTTGCCACTTTGACTGAACTTCATTCTTAGTTATTTATTAGAAATTGTGCTGGACTGAATATTTATTTAAATTGTTGCTCATCACAATGATTATCCCATTTTAATAGAAAAATTTAAGTTGTTAATCCCAAGATTGCAGCTACGTCAATACTGCATGTCCTATATGTAATAATGGTAGCTAAGCCAATGTTTAATATGTGTCAATTTTTTAATCAAATATCCCATTTAAGTGATATTAACTCCCATACCATAAATTACATCGTTTCTAGTATAAGAGAATTTTATATAACAGTTAACATTTCACGTCTTTGTAGTACATTGTTCTGGATTCTTATTGTTTTCTCTCATTTTATTTTTAATATTATTATTTTAACTTCATCAAAGAATACGAGGTTTATTTTTGGTCACCATTTGTGTGAATTACCCTGTATTTCAAAATTATTATGTCGCACATCTCAAATCGTGGTCCCCTCTTCTACCGTAACTCGTTGAGTGAACTGGAGTTATTCGTTGTTTAAATAGAAAATTTGATGTTTAGGTGACGCAAGCCAATGCACAGATCCAGTAGGCGTACAATTTCTCTACTCGGTGTTCAAAGCTCCTACAATCTAGACGGCCTACGCTAAGGCCGGGCCCTCTAGATTCTCAAATATAAGTCTATTCTTAAATATCCACGTGCGACAAGTCGTTGGTTCAGAGAGAGACGCTAGATTTTGGGTAAGGTTATAGGTGTAGAAAAAACTGCTTTTATGAATGTGTTGACTTTTACGAAGGATGCGGGGACGGGTGGGGGCAAGTTATCAATGACCAACATGTATATGGTAATTTGTTGTAGTAAATAACGTACAGATGTTTCTGTTCGAAAATTTGAAAGTAACCCATTTTACGTGGGTTATTCCAGGTGTAGAATTGCTATCACAACACAAAATTTCGTAATTTGAATTTCATTAATGTTTCGTCTTCTCTTAGAGTCCTACAGCGTTAATAGGCTTACTGAGAATGTGATTAAAAACGTATTACACTTGTATACCTGCAATTATATCCAGCTATATGATTTAGTTACCTAGAACGTAATTATGAATACTTGTTACAAATAGTTGTTAGACAACCATCACCTGCTAGTTGATATAAGTGATTTTTAGAACTGTTGTATTAATTTATAGAAATTCAAAATAATCGAGATAATTTCGATCAAATGGACTTAAAACTATCTGGAATTTGAAAATGACTCCGCAAAAATCAAGGATCAGAAAGACTCATAGCACTGTGCACATTGCAGATATAAATACCGGCCAGAGGGCTTAATCTCCAGTTTTCTTCTGAAGAACAGAGCGATGTGTCTGTCCAGAAAACCGACGACTCGACGAATATTTATATAAAATAGCTCATAACATTTGATGTGTCTAAAACTAATGTATTTCTATTAGTTTTTAATTTTTTTTGCTATATTTGAGGGAATTTTTTTTTTCTAAAAACTAATCATGCCCTCTAAAACTACCACTAATACCCTTCAAAACGCTTTTTTCAGATTTGAAAAATCTTTTTTATAGGCGGAGATATTGAATGAAGTTAGATACTTTAGCGTTTTCATAACAGTGGTACTAAAATTGAAAAAAGTTCTTCAGAAAGCCGAAGTAATATATATTTTCGGGTCGCCCAATCCGAATCTGACCTCCAAATTATTCTATCACTTTAGGGTTCTGAGATTTCCTAACCTAAAACTGCAAAAAGTCAACGATTTTAGGCTGAATTATTGTGAATAAACCTCACAATAATCGCTACCACAATAACCACTACCTGCCCACGATAGGTTAACCTACGTACATAATAACCTACAAGCGTTAAACCCCAGACAGGTTAACACAAGTGCACAATAACCTGCGAGTGCTACATCCCAGACACGTTAACCACCAGACATGTTAACCCAAGTGCACAATAACCTGCAAACGCTAAACCTCAGACAGGTTAACCCAAGTGCGCAATAACCTGCGAGTGCTACACCCCAGATTTTGCAGTTTTAGGTTAGGAAATCTCAGAATCCTAAAGTGACAGAATAATTTGGAGGTCAGATTTGGACTGGGCGACCCAAAAGACATATAAATATATTACTTCCGTTTCCTGAAGAACTTTTTTCAATTTTAGTACCACTGTTATGAAAACGCTAAAGTACCTAACTTCATTCAATGATATCTCCGCAATTAACAAAGATTTTTCAAATCTGAAAATACCGTTTTGAAGGGTAAGACTGGTAGTTTTAGAAAACATGATTCGTTTTTGGAAAAAAAAAATTTCTCGTTCTGTGATATAATTTGTGATATCTCGGAAATGTGACGTATGGGGGCAGTTCTGACGGCGGATTTGGATTCTGCGCACAAAAAGCCTTTGGGCAAGTGAGGTCAGGTTTTTGGGTGTGATCATTAATCTATTATTCATATATGAAATTATCCAACACAGAATAGCATTTATTTTATTGTTGTCATCCAGTTATGATATTTGTTTTAATTTTCTCCTTCATTGTGCGCTTCTTGCATCCCGGCGAAAACTACAGGCGCAGCATTTCAGATTATGTTTTGCTCCATATACATGTTTCCAATTTAGTAAATTCACGTTGGAATGGGCCATATATCTTGGTGGCGGCTAAAGGTTTGCATTGTGTTTCTTTCAGTGGATTCTGAGCGAAAAACGCCGAGAATTCATTTATAATGGCGCAGCGACCCTTGGACCGCCTTATTCTAACAACCGCTTAAAAACAAGGAATTTAGAAAACCGCCATTGTCCGCGGTTACATTGCTCCGTAATTGCAGTAAATAAATAATTGCTTCGGAATATCTGACGGAAAAATGAGTACGTGAAGTATGTGTCGGGCCCTGTGGCAAGCAACCCACTTACGTGTGGTACAGAGACATATTTCATTTTTTTATCGCTCTTATTTGACTTTTATATTTATTTACTAAATATAATTACAAAGACTCTCGTCAGTTGTGCAGAGAATTTGCTTTTGCGCAGAACGGTAACGGGAAAATTGCACTTCTTTTTCTTTGTTACTATTTGAGATACGAAAAAAATGTATTTAATGTTTTTTGACAACAAATTCAGACAAGGCAAGTTAACAACTACACAACGCCCAAATCTAGAGAGGTTTGATGTCAGAATCTATACCGAGGAGCAGTATCTAAAAACTGGCGGAGCCACCATGAAGCGTGATTGGAAGTCGACTCTAGTGCTTTGCAGTTCTATAACTAGAGCAGGGTATTTGTTGCCTTTCGATTTCTTGAAGTCGTCTTTGCTTATTTATAGCGAAACAAGGGTTTCAGAATAAAAATTTTAGCATATAGTTGTATTGTATACCATGCTTTTACCCATGATATACCAAAATTTGCAATACTAGACTTTTTATTGCCAAAATAAATTATTACATTAGACTGCAAGCGCACAACCTAAGACCTAGATCATCAACCTAGCTTCCAATCCGCCCAGACTTTCTATGCTGGTGGCGAAGATCTTAAGGGAGAAAGCCAAGTTTAAAAAGGGCTTAAAGTAACACAGAAAAAACTAGTTAAAGTGCAAAAAGTCCCCTTAATTCCTAAGAATTAAAATACTAAGACCACCAAACCATTGTTGTTAGAGTAAACAAACGAGAGCCTTGGACAAACCGCTAAACAGAATGAGGAGCCTCGGTTAATGCCTGCTGGTTGGGAGGATTTCAGCGTAAATAGCTTCTTACCTAAAAATAGGTTTGAGAAAACTAAATACTCGACGTCACCTAATCCCGCGACCCTAAGACTAAAATTTTTGATATCGAAATTCAAGGATTGAGTCTCGATCCTGAAAACCCCATTTCAGACGTGTTTTTAACAAAGAGAAAAGTGAAAGAAAGTAGATGATCAAAGAACAAAAATTTGGTTACTAATTGTGTGGCTCATCATCAAACTGATTGCTCTGAGCCGACTATTAATTTTTAATCCACTTTCGAATTGCTTGGACCTCCGAAAAGATTTAAAGCCGTTTCGCGGATGCCTGTGTGGTAAGAGCGACTAATTAAGCCTCGTGAAAGTTCACAGTTATAAATTTCTATACGATGTAATTACGTATATTAACACAACACCGCTTATCACCGACCGATTAATGTGGCTTCTTAATGAACAACTCCAACTTATTTTCGAAAGGTAGAACCGTTCAGAAGTTCCCACATTGCACATACGCGCATAATACCTTTCGCGTGTGGTCTTGCAGTAAATAAAAACAAATGAACGAAATAATGCGATCCTATCTTAAGTCGGGGTTTTTAAAGACGTCAAATTTACTTGAAATATGTTCCATTCATGGTCGATATTTCATGTAATAAATCATTTATTTTTGCACTCGCTTCGATTACGCGTTTGTTATTTGGGTGCTTCGGGCGTAACGTGGAATAAAAACAGCTGTTCTAGTGCGTAATTGGATTAATTTAGTGCGCATTGTTAAGGTTCGGATACAGTACATTGTCCTGCAAAAATCTTTTTCAGTCTATTATTTCTTCGTCATTATTTCTCCTATTCGCAGTTGTAATATGAATGCCTATAATAAATTAAAATTACTTAAATCACACCAAATTCCGCATTGCTACACTGCACTGCTGGGCAATTTGTCAACCACTTGTCAACAGCTGAGATTTATTGCCCAGTTACCCAGTTCGGCTGTCTGTGTAGGCCGTTTGCCCGCGCATGCATTCTTCAACTGGGCGTATACATTTCTACCACCCCCACGTTTAGTTGGACCAGACCAATATATGGGTATAGCTAAATAAATATGGGAACAAGTTTTTCAAATATTTCAATGCTGATTTGCTGCGTCAGCGACCGAACTTGGTTACATACTGCCAACCTCTTCAATTGAGATTGGAAAGACTAGACGAATATTTTTTATTTACATTTTTGTTTCACATTATTTTTTTACTCTAATCTGTTCAAATTTTAATTATGTTATTTTTTAAATCTTTTTTCATCACTTATTTGACAACACACGTCCTATAATTAGCCTATCAACAAAAAAATCTTTATAACACGCATTCCAAGGAGCTACAGTCTTTTGAATAATAATATACTCTTTTGAGCAGGAGTTTTACTAAGTATCCCCAAAATATGTAGGAGCAAATAAATAAATTTTTATCTCGAAATTTAAGGATTTTATGTTTTTTTTTTTGTAAAAGGAATCACCATGAAAATGTAAATAAGAGTCAGTAAATGTCAATCTTCGTTATAGATTCCACATTCAAAAAGGAAAAATAAATACCTGATAGCTTTATTATGGGAAGATATTGATAAATGTAAGTGAAAATATGTAAATTGTGTATAATGTGATTAATGGAGGATTACTCGAAGAATTATTAGGATGTAGAAGTATTTTCTAAAAAATTACTGGAATGTAGCAGGATTTACTTGTAATTTCCAGTCACTTAAGAAAGAATTATGGGATTTACTTTACTACCTTTCGTAAACAAATTGGTTGCTAATTGTATCGAAAACCTGTCTTCTTTAGCCCGTTAACATTTCATCTAGAGTTATGAAGCTTCACTATTTTAATATGGGTTGGTCATAAATTTGATTTTTTAAATGTGACAAAAGATAGCAGATACACTTTTACGATATCTTGAAGGTCTGGTAAGTTATTTTTCATATCATTTCTTATTCATATTTCAAACTGTGTTTATGTTATTCAAATCTGTTTTGTGTAGTTTTAGAAGATGATGAAAAAAGTTTTGTTCTTTTATATATATTTTTTTCTATTAACATTAATTCCATTCTCAAGGAGGCCACCTGAAGAAGTAATCCCAAATAAAATGAGGAAAGAGTAAGATATTTCTATGGTAGGTAAATTATCACGTCTTTATCTTTGTCAAGGCTGATGTTAGAGCAACGAAAATATAACATATTTGTTTGGAAGATTACAATATTCTTTAATTTTAAGTAACTAGATTTAGCTGGTATAATTCAGTGCTAGTTGGAACCCATAAAGTCTTTGAGGTTAGATGTATTTTAGTAACGAAAACGTTATTTGACTTCATCTGATGCGATTCTTTTGAGAAATAATTTATGTGACAGTTTATAATAAAGTAAAAATATTCAAATAAAATTTAAGATATTGCTAAAGGGTATGTGTCTTTAGTTTCCTCTTCGAATGTTCTACTAAACAACTAATTATAAAAATGATACTACTCGGATATAAAATACTGATTAAGTATTCACGTGTTTCACAACAAAGAGACGAAAATTTTTGTTTAAAGATTAAAATCTAAAACCACAGACGGCATCATCTTATTAACCGTAAAGAAATGCCTCTTTTCTCAATCTTATTGTGCACCAGAATAACAACACGACATTTAAATTTCAAAATTTCATGAAGTTGCAAAGGTGAGTGCACAGTGATTTGAAAAATGCAGAAACATTAAGCAACCGTGACAAATCAATGGACCTAAATACCATAACTTACAATAAAACAAAAGCACTTTACCAAGACCAAACAAACATAATTGACCAGCCAGGCGTGAACAAATTTTGTCAATATACGCTACGCGGGAATTATTTTGAATAATGATTGTAGTAATTAATAGAAATTTCTAGCAAATTGTTCTCATAACTTTAGTAGAGGCAACAGACGAACAGGAATAAGCTAATATTAAGTTATATGATACTTGGTATATTGGTACGTATACAATTTCATAAGTTATATCCACGGGAATTATTTTAGTTCTCTAATCTTTAGTTCGCTAATTAGTTTAGTCTTCAGATATCACTGTCCATTATAATGCAAAATTCTTTAAAATCTGCTACTTTGCCAAGTGCCTAGAAATCACATGATGTAATTGGTATACATAAAAAAGGTGACAAATTCACCAAGGAGAACTATCGACAGTAGTCTTACTCCTGTTGAAGTGAAAGTTATGGAAAGAATTATCACTGAAACTGTAACCGCATTTATTTTGTCACATAAAATTATTTCTTAGGAGCAGCACGGATTCTTCCTTGAAGATCAACAACTACAACAACCATCAATTTGCAGTGGCAGTAGCAGTAGCAGTGGTTTAATCGACTGGATCATTACAACTGATAGTGGACAGTGTGCTGACGTCGTATACCTTGATTTTAACAAGGCCTTTGATACAATGCCCATTAAATGTCTTTGTTCTAAAATTGAACTAATTCCTATACTATTCTGTTATAAGTGGAGTTCCTCAAGGATCAGTACGTGTCCCATTCTTTTCTTAAGATACTGTCAAGTGCTTTCTATATGTTGATGATACAAATATTTATATGAATCCTATTACTGATTATCTGATTCTCTGATTATTGCAAGAAAACTTGATTATTATAACAGATTGGTGCAAAAAATGGTGTAGTTTTGCACTTGGATAAAGACAACCCAAGATTACATTATCAAATTCCATCTTCAAAAGTGGACAAGCAAACTGATCTTGTCGTAATGCTGATGGCAATAAAGCTAAACGCTCGTATAAACTCTAGACCCTAAATTATTTCATGCTTCCAAACCAACTTTTACAAAAAAATCACAATAATTAATAAAGTGACTGTTTTTATAAAAATTCTCAGGTAATAACTTACCAGGTCGGCCTAATGCACCTGTTCATGAATAAAATTAAGGAAGGTACTGTGTACAGATCAGGCTGGTGGGTCAATTCCCACCACAGTGCTTATTGGGCTATAACCCTCTTTTATAGACTATCTTTATCAATTGTTTTGAACCTCGAAGTCAGGTATGTTTGGCCATTCTAGCAGACCAAACCGATAAACGGTATGTTAACATGGTTTTACCTGTTAAGATGGACTCTTCGACTGTTTTACAAGGTGTACTAATTGTTGGTTCGATAGACGACGGTCGGCGCCTTGCTGCTTATGTTCTAGGACTAACAGTTATGCATTTATGGTTAAAAATTAAGTGGTATTGCTTTGCAGGTTGCGTATACGTAATAAATACAAAATAAGGTATTTAAGTATTAAATCCGAATTCCTTTCATTTTTTTAAGATTACGTCAGACAGATTTAGATATAAGAGATATGTGATATAATATTGTCAAGGTTACGTTTTATCTACAAGTGCGTTTCGATTTGTCGTTAATTTTGCAATGTCATTTATAAACAAGTCAGAGAGAAAATAAACTTAAATGTATTTATTTGAAATATAAAATATTTTAATAGAAAATAAATAAGGAAATAGATAAATTTAATTAACATGTAATTACTACAAGTGCTAATTTTAATACGTTCATTAAAAATGTTAATAGAAACTGGTTCTAAGGGGCCGAAAAAGAATTAACAATAAAATTATTACAGACATTGCATAAGGTGCGAGTTACATTGATCTCAATTTAAATGTAACGTGAGAATATTTCCATTTTAATCAACCAGTACAAGAAATAATTGTTAAGTATACCTGTAGGTATAGTAATAACGCAATACGTTGACCTATCTATTTTCTTCTTTAGTATTAAGTATAGTGTGTTTGTTCAATTTTTTACTCTAATTCATAATTTTATTTTAAAACAAGTTCTTAGTAAAGCCTGTTTCTGTTCTACCTTCAAATTTTACATAAAAATAAAAGAATTTGAAGAGGATCATTTATAGACAAAAAAAATCGCAATTTTTGGTAAGACGATGAGAGAACAAGTAGATCCATTCGAGAAATTACAAAGGTTAACGCTAAACTAGAGCAACTTTCGTTAATTTTTCATATTGAAAGATCACGGAGAGCATGTAAACATCGGAAAATGTACCTTTCCTGTTTTGTCCAGCAAATTTGTAAAAATACTCAATAATTGTGATTAGTGCATGTGTTAATAGTTTCCTAAAAGCATTCTACAGGGTGTGATTATGATTATAATATCGTGCGCGTTTATCTGTGAGTTCAGCAGGCGTGTTAAATTCAGGAAACGTAACATAATCATATAAAGTAAAAATATGTGTTTTTTTCGTAACTTGATTATATTATCAGTTGTGTTATACCATGAAGAAAACTTATATAACTGGTCCAGTGAAGGAATATTGTTTTTACCTTGCTTAGATTTTCTAAAATGCTGGACAAAAAGTTGCGTATATAAATACCCCCCTTAAAAGAGATATTTCTTTCTTCATAAATCTCAATTCTGGTTATATCTGTTCTTAATTTTTTTTTTCAACATATATGACATGAAATTTTATTACCACAAAAACAATCTTCGTGTGATCTTTTTGGCGCAATTAGGAACATATTTAAATAATGAAAAAACTTAAATATACTACATACAAAAAATTTCAAACAGTATGATTATTTTCTCTAAAAACACATTTATGGTAGAACAAAATTGGCAAATATAATGTGAAAAAAATGGCAGTACAAATTTCGGATAATGTTTAAATAATTTCAACTTGTACTTGATTTAAATTAAATTTATTTAAATCAACAATTGAATACTGACAGATAAAACGTTTATAACATATTTAGTTGCATTTTCTTGTGATTATTTAAGTATTTGAATAAGAAAGGCATACACAAAACAAAGTCCAAAGCCAAGAGATATCATTTCCAAAGGAATTCGATGTGCTGAATACGCTCCTGTAGTCAAAATTCATGAGTTGCTGATGAATTTCTAGGAAAAGTGGAATTTTTAGGTGAAAACGCCCAAATATGGGTCAAAACTGATTTTTTTCTAAATTTTGTTCAAACACATAGTATTTTGAGGTGCTGAGCACGATGCCTTTAGTAAAATTTACCCTTGACCTCACCATTTCTCAGAAAATCCAAGGCTTCGGTGAAAACGCCCAAATAGGCTGGTTTGGACTTTTTCTTTTGTGCGTTTCTACGTTGAATTTCAAAACAAGATGTTGGAAGCCTGAATGTGAAGGCGTTTTGTTCATCAAACCATAGTAAAAGTTTTCTATTTCTCCAAATAATACCTAAGTTTTTTCGGGTCATATTCTTTTTAATTACTGACTTACTGTTTCATATCATAATACAGAATGATAACAAAGAATAAGATTTGGTAGGCATTCTTTAGATTTTTTATCAGTTCAATTTCAATTTCATATTTATTAACAAAATTTCGTTCGAACGCTACTATTGTGATTTGACATTTGTTCTGATATGCTCTAGCCATAATTATGTCATTTTCTCGAAATATCTTGGTTGTTATTTGAGATAGACCCAACAAACCTTACATCACTGTATTCGTAAGTTATTGGCCGTCAAGCTTTTCTGGGTCACCCTGTATACAACTGAATTATCTTAAAAGATGACCCTCCCGAGAACAAAATCAGCCTGTCTCGCCGTTTTTTTTTAAATCACTCAGTATAAAAGTTACGAATTTTGTATTTTGTTCCAAACTTTATCATCACGCTGTATATTTTGCGATATATTCACACCGGCAGAGACATTCACGTCGTGTTGTTTCCGCGGCTACTAAATGTGTACAGAATTTACACTATGTACGTTTAAAGTCGTTAAGTCTACGACTGATAACAGGTTTCCATTGTTCTTAATCATGCCACGAGCTGAACGTAAATAACGAATTAACACTTGCCTTGGTATTAGCACTTCGAAACATTAACAGATTAGGCACAATAAAAAAAACTAAAATCCAAGCCGGTCCACGCAAGGTTATCCTAGTTTGTTTAGGCGAGGTGAATATTTAAAAATGTACTTTTACAATTAGAAGCTCGGCCGTTAGAAATTTTAAGATGGTGGCATTCCACTTAGAGCGGGGCTATCCATTTGCTCTTCAATTGACGCGTCGCATGTTTTTACGTGTCCTATTTGCTTAAACAATATAAAACAAGCCGGTCGGCTCCATTGCGGGGTTTTTTCTTCGCTGTTTAATACAGATCTGCCATCAAAAACAATACTATCTGGTTTACATCAATCCACCAAATCGTTACATTATACGGGAACATCCCGTAAACACGAAAACATTGTAATGTTTTGTAGTCGGATTTGGTGCACCTGTCTTTCTTCAACATCCACGGAACTTTCGGCTCTCTGATCCGATCTCTTAGATATTCCGTCCGATAAGAGGCCATTCCCAAAATTTCTCTTTTATGGAAATGGTTTATATTTCGTAATTTTTTAGTCTTCGTGCTGTCTATTAGTGTCCCGGCACTATTGTAAATCTCAAGACGGCGTTTCTTCAGCCTCAGTTTTATTTAAAACCCTTCTTGTGAAATTATTTTAAACAACATTTCTTAAATAGGTAAATTTTACCCCTTAACTAATTACAAACATTATGAAAAGGGAATAGATGATGTTATTACCAAGACAGATACTGTTAAATTATATGTTTTCTATTATTAACTCCTGTACTTTTACTTCACATTAAGGTATAATTCAAACTAATTATTATAAATAGAACATAATTCATTGTGATTTATTTTAAACAGAAACGTCTTTGTACAAGCTATCCCACTAAGGTCGGCAAGGTACGATATTATGGAAAGTATAAACCCTAGAACTTCGGGAAAAAAAAAATTGATGAATAAATCAACCAAGAGAAATCGCTGGAAATAGTTTTCGTAGCTCGGCTGTTACGGGGCGTAATCTACATACCAAAACATAAAGTTGAATTTTTCTCAGATATGTTTCCTATTCAGGTATATTAAACAGTACAAATATAGATTGCCAGATGAATTAATTCAGCACAAAAAATTGATGAATATAATATAAATTTGAAATTTGTAATGAAAGTGTTGTTTATATTTTGGCGCTATTTATCCATGTTTAGGTTGTTCACGTTTTCTTAAAAAAGTGAAATAGCAGGATATAATTTACTACAAGTTTGACGAAAGAAGTTCTTTTATAAACGCATTTTGTTTCGGTAATTAAATGTCATTTTGTTAGTGTCGTGTTCCTCAATTCATTATTTATATTTTACTCACTAATTTGCGAATAACTTAATAACAACAAAAGATATCAAACACTTTCTGGAGTCAAAATGTAGCTATTTTTATGCTCTTTAAACTAACCTATAAAAGTTTTATCCTTTAGTAATTTATCTAAAGAAAACTATAGCATTGCGTTTAACATGTTTGAGAAAAATCCATAAAATGGCATTCTTTTGAAATAACGCCATCTATAGATTTCCATATCGTGGTAAATGACATTACGCGTTCACCACGAGATAAAGCATGAAAAGACCTTTCCAACGAGGTATAACACTATGAACTTTTGATGAGCCAATCCTTAAAAAAATGCATTTTTCTGATCAGACTTTAGGGGGTACCCCCACCCTTTCTGTCGAGAGATAGAACAAAATGTCAATAATAAAAGTTATGCGCAATGAATCCGGCTATCCATATTTGAACTATTTAATAAATCTGAATAGGGAACATTTCTGAGAAAAATTCAACTCTATGTTTTGGTGTATAGATTGCGCCCCCTAGCGGCCTAGCCACGAACTTGAAAACTATTTCCAGCGCTTTCTCTTGGTCGATTTATTCATCAATAGTTTTTTCCCGAAGCTCTAGGTCCTGTACTTTCTCTAATATCGTACCTCGCCGACCTTAGTTAGACACCTGTATAAGAATTATTTAATGTCCATTTAATGAGAGTTTCTCATTATAGAAAACTGAGTTTCAGTTGTCAAAGCTTGTCGATTTACCAGTTCTTAAATGTTAGGAAGTAATTCTAGTGCAAGCCTCAGTTAATCCCCCAATTATTGGACGTTATTTATGTACTTTTGTTTTAACGTACCTCACAGGTAGAAATTTTATATTTAAAAAGAGCGTAATAGTGAACATTATATTGTTTATTTTCATTCTATAGATTGATTACCCTGTTTAAGATGAACAGATATGATAAAAATGAATATTTTTTTCACAAAATTTGATAATAATCCAATTGAGGAAGTACAGAATCCAGTGGTACAGTCAAATTTTAAATAAAAAAAATACCGCGTACCATTTTTTGTCAAATTTGACAACAAACAAAAAAATTATATATAATAATTACCCAAAAAACGAGTTAAGAGAGCAAAATTTATAATAATTTAGACACGTTTCAAAACTTCATTTTCTATAGAAGTTTCATATAAACAACTTAGCATTTATGAATATTGCAATACAACTTAAATTTTTAGGAGACAATCACTTGAAAGAGCAATTTTTAAAGTGCAGAAATTATGTTTGTTATCAACGAACAGAATGGCTTCATTTGACAAGATTTTTTTTTATTAGTTTGAATTTGATTAATATCTTCATTGAAAAGTGAAAATGAAAGATAGATAATGCCAAATGAAAATAATATTTTCATAAATTAAATACTTATTACCAATTCTTTTTATTTTCTTTTATTTTGAGTAGTGTGTCAGAAAGTTTAAATTTAATAATGATTTATATCTATCAACTATATTTACTTAAAAGCTTGTATTAACAAAAACAAAATTCAGTATATCCTTAACAGAATAATCAAGGTTTTTAAATACAGTATCTTTCTTTATTACTAAATAACTTCACTGGTTTTATCAGATATAATTAGTAGTTCTTTAGCCGGACTCGCCAACTATCTAATAATTTAATAATAAATTCCAAGAAAACAACCAATTAAATTTAAATGACAGTTATAAATTTTTCCATAAATTATACGAATTATTCAAGTTCAAAAAAAAATTAATTTAACTCCGCCGTGAAATTTTAAATAAAACGAACATACATAATTATTTTTTGACTGACATCAATTTGGCTTACAAAATTTGAATGCGAAAGGATTATGTACGAAAAAAATACATTTCACATATTTCTCTCCAAAATTCCTAAAGAGGTAAGCAAATTTTTTTTGTAAAATGATTAGGTGTTCAGAATACATACTTATAAAGGAAATAATATAAGTTGAAGCAAGTGGTCCGTTATATGCTGTACTAGTGGGAAGTTTTTTATCCATAAATTTTTTTGGTTTATAAATAACTTAAAATTTAAATTTTTTAAGAAATATTTAGAAAAAAATATCCACAAAGCATTTATTAGAAACAACAAATAAACATTCCTAAAATGTATTTCCAAGTAGATTTTTACTAATATAATCTTTAATAATAAGCTTTATTATTAGTGTTAATGATACTAAAAATAATTCATATTTTTTGACAAATTGTTAAAAATATTAATTTTTAAAAATAAAATGATTACAGACAAGATTACTCGTTTATAAAAGTCATTTTAAATATAAATAAGTTGAATAGTAGTAGTTATATCTTTTAAAGCTGTGGCAAAATTTCCGTACATATTAATTTGTCTGTAGCACCTAAATGATTTAAAATTTATTTAGAAAAATATCGAATTAAGAAATTAGAAAAAAACTATTCTCGTAAATTTACCTTCAAGTATCTAATTTATATATTTTTTTAGCAAAAGTAAAAACTGTAGTATTATGAATGTTGGGAGTACAAAAAAACAACTCATATGTTGTTAAATTTTGAAATGTGAATTTTATTTTTGTTTTGCCTACAACTTGTACGTGATCGGAGTACAATTTGGATGTATGTATAAATACACTAGGTTATAAACAACTTTGCGGTATACATTTCAGTGTATAAGCCATTGTGAGGCTAGAATTAATTCTCAAAAATAAGTATAAGTTCACCTTGGAACGTTTTCAAGAAATCTATGTATTGTGTTTGCCTTGCCTTTGAAATGCTTGCTCTTACAGCGGTAGAACAGAATTAAATATTTATATCGTGTTTTGTTAATATTCAGGTTAGGTGCAGATCTTTTGCAGAAGAGAATTTCAAATCTCTAACAGAATTATTATTACGTGCTGTCTGAATGTATTAGTTTTCTATTGGCTAACCCATTGGATAGTATTTTAGTATAGTAAGGTATTCCAATCATGAATGGACATATAATTGGTATTGTGAAATACAAAACAGCGCTTACATATGAAATAGAATCTCAAGATGCTATTTCATATTATTTTATTAATAGTAGCTACAAAATATTACAGAAAAATATTAAATAAATAAACAAATCCTGCATAAATGCTTTTAGGAAATTGTAAAAGCTGTAAGTTTTTCATTTTAAATATTTCAGATCCGTAGGAAAGTTATAGAGGAAAAAAAATGGCCAAATATAAATTAAAAACAAATAGTTCAGGAAGAATTGCTGCAACTGTTTACTGATTTAGTTTTTTTATTTAATTTAGTAGAAGAAGGTAAAAATTGATGGTTTTTTAATTTGGTTTCTACATAAAACGCGAAGTATTGGAAGTTAATGACAATCTATTAGATTCTTTGCAAAATTTTGAATAAATAACTTTTGAATTAATATAAATCACTAATTTTAAGGTTGCATTACAAAGTAAAGAGTCAACTGACTAAAATATTTAAAAATTAACAAATCCTGAAAAAAAAAACAGATATCATTAATGTAGGTACACAAAACATATCTAACCTCTCAGACTCCTAAATGCAGTTGTTTCCAGCAATATCGGGTGACTTGCCTTGTAGGGGTTAGATATGTTTTGTGTACCTAGATTTCATGTATCGTAGAAGATTGATTGACTTCCTTTGATAGTATTTTTTAACTTTAGATCATCTTAATACTTTATATAATGTTCAATGCACACCTCAATCTCACATTATTAAGGCTGATGGTGTTATGTAGACAAGTAATCGCACTTTTAGTAAGACAATGATAGAATTCATCCAAGAAGTGACGAAGTGTAGAGCAACTTCCTTTAATTTTTCGCATTGGAAGATCATGGAGAACACTTAAACATCAGAAAATGTACCTTTCCTATTTTGACCAGTTAATTTGTAAAGATACTCAATAATTTTGATTAATGCATGCGTTAATAGTTTGCTAAAAGCATTCTACAGGGTGTGATTATGTTTATAATACCGTACGCGATTTTGTGTACGATCAACAGGCATGCAAAATTCAGGAAACGTAAGATAAAAATACGAGGTAAAAATATGCTATTTTCCTTATTTTGAATGTATTGTTAGTTCTCTTATAGCCTGAAGAAAACATACAGAGAGTCCCAGAATATGTGGGCAATCTCTAGGATTTATACAGGCGATGTTAAAATAACATGACTTGTTCCTATAAAAAATTTTTATTGAGAAGATACTGGCGCCTGAATATCGATTTTTTTTTAATAACTTTTAAAATACTTTGTGTAACTTAATTATTTTTTAATACGATGGACAACACATAAGACTCGTTAAAAATTAATACATGAAAACAATTTGGCTTATTTGGTTTGCCAGGGACGGACTAGTTGTAGCACAATAATGCCAATTATATTTACACCTTTATAGTAATAATATTTTTAGATAGCTTGAACCTTAAACTAAAAAAATGTTACTCTACATATACAGATACAGATAAAATGAAGTGTTGTCGGTTCAACTTGAGCTCCTTCTAATGTTATATATTCCCTAGGTCTACGAATTACAGATTATTGGATCGAGGAGGCCAAGTGCATGGACATTCTGTATGCGATAAGGAGTTGTTGCTCTTTAAGGATTCTAAGAACCGTAGATTTTGGACAATTAAACTGGGCAGACAATTTCCGGACACTTTTTGAAGGAACTTCTAAGGCATTTAGGATATCTTCTTCAGCGACCTCACCGCCATTGATTTGATTTCCAAAATTGTGTTTGGCTTTGGCAAACGTTCCTAAAATGATTTACAGTATTTTAATTATACTTTCTAAATCCGAGAGATTGCCCACATATTCTGAGACACCTGGTATATATCTGGTATAGTGAAGAGATATAGTTTCTAACTTGCCCCCCTTTAAAATATTATTATTATTTATTGATTTCCATACATGTATCATAAATGTGATTTGTACCAGTATACTGTTGAGTATCATTTTTTATTTATCTTGTAGGTGTAGGTAATTTACTGAGAATTAACTGAACAATTTGGGCAACATACATCCACTCTACTTATTGTTATTTCTGTGTATTTGTCTATGTATTTACTTTTTAAAGCACTTGTTTTCAGTATCATATTTACACACATGAAATCACTGTTGTTTTATCTGAAACAAGCAATACAAATGTTACCAATTAGAAATTGATTCTGTCACGATGTTTGTTTTACCTCGAAAATGTGTCTAACTACATACTTATAATTTAGAATATTTGCGCAGTTGGTAACAAATTGCGTTTTTTCTACAATTCATGTCAATAAAAAGTTTTATTACAAGGTAAGCTGGTAATATGACTATAATAACATGAAATTATTTATGTCAGTATTTTACTTAATGTCCACTAATCTTTTTTAAATGTCATTTGAATTAAAAATGATGTTCGAATCAATTAAACTTAAACACTGTCGCTTTTGTAGTTAATATGATTAAACGTTTCAAATTTTAGTGGTCATTTAATGTTAGATTTACTCAGTTCCTGACATTTTTGGCACATTTCTTGCTTAACAATTTTTAGTAACTATTTGTTTAATGCGATTTTTTTATTACTTCAGTTTCTTCATCTTAACTTTTACAGTAGTATTGCTTAACGTTCGTTATTTTACTTTTAGGTGTAGGACGTCCAGTAAGAATTCGTAACACCTACTTCAACCACAGTCAATTATCATATTGGAGACTAATGCTACCCAATAGAACTTTCGTGTAATTATGAACGTTACGTTTGAGTATTCTACACCTACTTAACCAAATCGACCTACTTCGAAGTGCATTGTTTCACGAACCGACATAGGTTTGCTTACCCTCAAGTCCCAATAAGGACTGATATCTAATCTTACAGAGGAAAAACAAAACGAGTCGTAATATTTTCTACGGAGATCTAGTTCAAGATAACTGACATACCTAATTCTTCGGCGAAAGTACTTGCAAACTCCTCCGGATCATGAACAACTGTCACTCGATTTCACAGACACATGGCCGAAGAGCACAACCGAGCGGGCGTGACTTAATTTTTCGCGGTCTAATTTCACGGGACTTTTAACCATTTGAAAATAGGATGCGTTTAGTGAAGAGATGTCCCAGAGGAAATCACAGATGCAGCGCAACGGAGTGGCGCAGAATGGTCTCCGTTTTACTCAAAACTAGCCGCGGTTATCTTGGTTTGAAAGTCTGGTACTACCTGCACAGGTAAGCCAGTACTTCGTTCCAACTAGTTTGCCGGCGATGTAAACATTCAACGCGGCAGAGATGCTGTGCGGTCACGTGAGTGTACGCAGATATTGCAACAACAAACAATGACAGATCTTGGAGATTTTGCCTAACTTCCACATATCCTCATTTCTCATCAGAGCGAGATAATTTTGAGCGGTTTGCACACGGTTATGAAGCAAATTATTACATTTTTAAATCAAGTTTCAAAATATTCTAAAAGAAGATTTTATGGTAAAATTTACTAATTTGGACCTTGGTTTTTGGAAGCAGGTATTTGGAATAAGCAAATAATGATGTCACAATCAGTTTACGCAGATATTCGTAAAGAACTCGAATCAGCTTTGAATAAAAATTACGTGTTAGATTTGGGTCCTTATCGTCGTATAGGCAAATTGTCGCAGAGGTTATTGCAAAACCTAAACAAAAAAAAAATACAAAAAATTGCTTTGAAAATTAACTATTATTTAACTGTTGGAATTATATCAGTTGGTTTATCCCAGCTTAGGATGGTGATAGCGCAGTTTTTGCGAAAGATACTTATCAAATATTTTGGAAATATTGAACAGTAGCAATATTTCGAGTATGAAGTACTAAGTTACTTCAATTGCAGCGTTAGTTGATTAACACTGACGGAAATTTCGACGCTATTTGTATCTAATGTAAAAGAAGTCATTTATGTTTATAGTTTTTCCTTATTTTTTTTTTGTTCAAAACATATCTTAACTTAAGGAGCATCTTGCTTAGATCATATTAGTCCAAAAGGTTTGATTGAACCTCTGACTAAAACTGCTGGTTATCAATGTGTATGAAATATCCAAAAAATAATTAGACCAGCGTATTTGGCGTCCATAAAACCCCCGGAATACCAAATTTCATAAAAATATTTCGCACCGTTTGGAAATTTTCGTAAAATTTCTATTTAAAAAATTTTAATTTGTCGCACTGTATCTCGAAAACAAGAAGAGATAGACATATAGTTCATATGACAAATAATTTTTATTTTTTATCGTACTATCACCCCTTGAATTTACGGGGGGGTCTTTCTGAAACACCCTGTATATTTCTAGCATTGAACAACATTATTTGAGTCCATTTGACTGAAGATTAAAAAAATACATTTCATTGAATTAACTTAATATCTTTAAAAAACGATAAAAAATGCGGGAGCTAATAATAAAATATAGGTTTAAAAAAATAATCCTCGTAATAATACTCGTATATCGAGGTAACAAAATAAATATATTTATCTGAAATACGCAACATCTAGTAAAAAATATTTGTTACTATAAAAGAATTTATCCATATTTTTAAATAAATTAGAACCTAAAGTAAAATAATCACAGCTGTCTTTGCCTATACAATTTTTCTTCTGTTGCTTGACTAGACAAAAGTTTCTCTGTTTTGTTAAATTATTAAATGGATTTGTGAAATCAGAGTAGGTACTTAAAATTCACAAGTTGTAAAACTTCCAAAGTCCGTAACTAAGAAAAAATCCGCAAGCCTGTAGTAGTGTAGAACCTAATAAAATTCTATAGATCTACGGATTATTTCCTCGTTCTGGCAACACTGTACTTTCCTAACATTTTTGTGAGCGTCTTTTACTAAAACTATAACCCATCTCAAAATGCTTGAGAGTTCAATGAACTCCGACTGTAACAAAATCATCATTAGACAGAGGCGTGCTTGCTGTTTTTCGTTTATTAATTTTTTGTTTATTGTTTTAATTATTAACATTGATAACAGAAATACTTATTTCATATAAATTAATACACTACATATAAAATAATGAAAACGGCCGAAAAATCTCGCGCGAATCATCATCACCGATGTTAATGTCATATGCTGTGGCCTCTAGAAAAAAGTGTACGAAAGAGATACATTATTACATATTCATGTGCAGGACAAAGATAAACAACGCGTCTTCAAAGTTCTATCGCTGTGGTGGTACTTAATCAGAATTTTCCTCCAATAGTAAAGTGGCTTTATTGAATGTTATCCTAAGCATGTAGATTCTGAATGTCCCTCGTATTTCTAGCAATGGTAAGATAAAGTCTATGGAAATTTTAACGTCGTCCACAACAGATACATCTCAACTCTATTTTAAAACTAGTTTTTTTTTATAAGAACAAATGTTAAAAATAACCACGAAATAAAAAAAAAAGTTGTTTTGAAAGTGACCGTTGAGAGCCGCAAGAATGCTTAAACCTCATTTTAATTTAGTATTTTACGGACTCTTACATTAATAAATTAATAATAAACTTAATTTAAGAATCCTCGACACGAACGTTTTATATCAAATATTTATGTTGTGGATCGGAATTCTCGGTATTACTTGCGTTATAAACCTATAACTGAGCATATGACGCTGGATAAGCAACGTGGTGCCTGAGCAACATTAGTAGCTGTCAGCGCTTCACGATATCTACCGTTTTATATCTCGTTATTGGAATTCACCGAGATTATGACAATCCCGCAGTTTAAAAGCTTTACAAGAACTCAGGGCCGCAGATGGTGGAGGTAATGTAAATTGATCCAAGACATGAAAAATCGTTTTACTTTTTTAAAGGCTCATTCGTATTTTATCGGTAACCTTGGCTCTACAAGGTTCAATGGAATTTTATAAGGTAATTTAACGTTTATTTTATATAGACAATGTTCAGCCTCCTCCGATGCATTTACCATCCGCTTTATTTCATTACAGGTTAAAAATACATTTTTGCTCCAATTGCACCACGTCGCACAAATGTAAATGAATTCAGTGATCAATTTCGAATCATATTGAATAAAACAACAATACTTGTGTGCCATGAATAATCAAATAAATATCCGAATAACTGACACTACTCATTCTTGAAGAAATCCTGATATACTAAAGCAATTTACAGTTTAGGAATTTTAATTTGATACGTGAATAAGTTTGCGATATAAAGAAATCAGTAAAGAATTGACGATGTCTTATAAGAAAATACTGATTAAAGAAGTTCCCTCGTGCTTTGGTTTAAATTGTAGGCAATATGACGTTTAGAAGCTTTGGATCAAAGACCATCAAAATTGTATTCAAAGGTATGTAGTAGATCAATGGTGATCCTGACAATTACAAGAAGTTATGGCATTGGAATTGTAATATCTACCAAATAATGAAAATATCAACATGTAACTTTGTTTATGTGTAAACTAAAGTTAGATATTTTGGAAGTTTCCACTCTCTTTCATCGGAGGTATCAATCTTTGCATTTAATACAGTTAAATTCTTATAGGTACTTACTACGAGACGTATTTTTTTTCTCAAATTCCTCATGTATGCATTTACCAAGTCTTGAAAACTGCAAAATTTCTATTGTAAATAGAGACATTAATAGTCTAAATTCTCAGGGCGTTTGAAGACTATAAGCAAAACTTTTACATGATTACTGTATTCAAAAAAATAGTAATAAAGTCCTGAGAGAATTGGATGGATGAAGAGGATGCGACGCCAAAACGTTCTGGTAATAATAACGCAGTTTATAAATGTTTAATTCAAAAGTCCTAAATAAATTTCTTCTGTTTATAACTTTTGATCTAATCAATATTTGACTTTAAAGCGGTAGGCAAACAAAATAAAATCAGTAGTTATATCACAATTTGGAAAATCATTGATATAGATAAGAAATAGAATAGGGCCCAATACTGAGCCTTGGGGAACTCCATGTACTATTTTTGTTAGGTGTGAAGAACAAGAATTATAAAAAACATCCTGAGTTCTGTTCGATAGATAAGACACAATAAGGGTCACGCTATTGTCATCAAAATTGTAAAATTTTAGTTTATTTAAGAGAATTCTGTGGGACACGCAGTCAAATGCTTTAGTCTAATCGTAACAATTTCCACTGACAACATTGATTCGAAATTGTTTAAAATAATTGTAGTCAAAGTAGTAGTAGCTAAAGTTGTTGACCTTTTGTTCCTAAAACCATATTGACTAGAATGGAATAAATTATTGTTTTCAAAATACTCTGCAATTTGAAAACCTTTGCCAGAACGGGAACAAGAGATATTGGTCGGTAGTTAGATACATCATCTTTCTCACCTTTCTTAAAAACAGGAATAACCTTGGATAACTTGAAAGCTGTAGGAAATACGTTGGAGCTAATACATTGATTAATTAGTTTAAATAGTGGAAAAATTATAATGTTCTTAAGAGTTTCCAAGATTGGAACATTCAAATCATAAGCATCTTTGCTTTTTTTTACTTTTAAGTTATTTAGAATAGTCCTTCCTTCATTAAAAGACAACTCTCTGAATTTAAAAGTCGTTTGTGACCTCGGGGCAGTCAAAAACTCGGAAGGTAACTTGTTGGGAAGCGGGAGCTCACTCAAAA
>NW_019416215.1:329353-429115 GCF_000390285.2 Anoplophora glabripennis | reverse complement strand
AAAAAAATAAATTTTAATTGTTGTTGTATTTGTTACCAATTTTTTTCAAAACCGATTTATCTCGCAAACCGTTCATTTTTTCGAAATAAATAAAGAGTACCATTTTTAAAGAAAAACCTTCAGAGTATCTAATAATAATATTTTCAGTTTGATAAAATTACTTCTGTCAAAATTTTGAGAAAAATTGTGATAGGGCCAGTCCGTTTCTGGACACCTGATAATAGCAAAAAGTTGATTTTAGCATCAAATCGTAGAGCTCCATGTGTAATACAACGTACGAAAATTTTAATAAAATATACAGGGTGGTTTCAAAGTTATAACGCTAAACGTTAATTTCTAGGTACCCCTTTGACCCCCCATAACTCCGTTAGGGGGCACATTAGGAAAAAAATTATAGGAAGGACTAGTTTTATTTTGACCTCCCCTATACACTCCCGAGAGATTAGGAGGTACTTACCGAACACCCTGTATTTCCTGGCCCATTTTAGTTTAAATGTGCTGCCGGTACATCATTGTTATTAACTTTTTTGCTTGTCGTAAAAGGTATCCCAGCACTGCAGCATCCCGTAATATCGCTATCGTCACGTCAATTTTGTTATTTGAAAACGTGCCGGTATCAGTGCGAGCTTAGTTGATGTTGTTGCCGCGAAAGCGATCACGCATGGCGTGCATTTCGTGACAATTCCATCCAGATAGCGGTGATCTGTGTGCCGAAAGGGGTGGCGGAGGTGGAAATGGAAACTATCGTTCCGACTCGTTATCAGCCATCATCGTGACTATGAGCATTACCACCGCTCCGTGGTAATGGCGATGCTACGAGCCGCACGGAGCCAACATACCGAAGCTATCTGCGAAAATATCGGACAGGACGAACAAAGAACGCCATAAGACAATACGAAGGAGGTCTAATGAGAGCCGTTTCGAGAGAAATACGAGAAAATTAAACGTTTCAGCTTTTTGCGGTGGTCGACGCGCTGTCAATGTCGGGTAGAAACTGTTAAGTCTGCATAACGAGAATGAGTAAATGATGTATTGCTAAAACAAATTGAAAAACGATGACGGTAGTTGTAAGATGAGATAAACTCTGGTAATAATTAGTTTTTAAAACAAGTAATTGATCAAACTAGCAAATATTTAAATAAACGAATTTCAGAAATAGATGTTACTGTTAAACAAACGCAATAAAACAAATATGCAGAAAATGCTAAAACATATTTACATAAATTTAAGTTTGACGTAACCGTAATTAGTACACAGAGAAACTATAAACAATGACTTTTACAAGGACCGACTATGAAATATTTATAACAAATATCGCCAAATATCGATTAATTGCCACGGTAGCGTAGAGTCGGTCAAGAGTGCGGTGGCAAGCATTTCTCGGCAAGACTTCCTATGCTGGTCCGGGTTCGATCCCTGGTGTCGCCAATGTGGATGGGTGTTTGTCCGCGTTTTTTCAAGTGTAGCCCCCTTCCGCACAGCCTTTGTCTTTGGATTTGGGGGTTATCTCATTTATGTGGTGTGTTTTTATGTCAATAATAAACCTATACATATTTTAGTGTTTGTAGGTATTTCCCCCCTTTCTACATTTCTACAATCTTATTGTTATTTATTCAATTTTAAACGCAAATTGTTCTCAAATCTCTTATATCCAAAATGGCTACAAGATTTATTAATTGATTAAAATTGGCCAAAAATGATATACTTGAAGTTACTAGATCGTCCAATTCTAANTCCCCCCTTTCTACATTTCTACAATCTTATTGTTATTTATTCAATTTTAAACGCAAATTGTTCTAAAATCTCTTATATCCAAAATGGCTACAAGATTTATTAATTGATTAAAATTGGCCAAAAATGATATACTTGAAGTTACTAGATCGTCCAATTCTAAAATTATTATTTATTTGATTCACAATCAGTTCGTTTTAACGGTTAATTAATATTCATTTTGCTTTAGTTTTATTATGTTATTAGTTCTTCATATTATTATTTTTTATACGGGCTTTCGTTAACAAGTTACGGGCCCTCAAAGGTGAAAATTAAAAAGTTATTTTCATTTACAGTCTCTGAACTATTAACTTCAGCATGCTACAAAATTGGTGATCGATAACATATGCCTTCAGCTTGTTTTTAATGTTGTAAGTTCATTATGCCCAGAACGCCAGGGACGGACTGTGCCCAATTGTTAACAACCCAGAATTTTTGCATAGATGACGATCGCAATCTGCCTGTATCAAAAATAAGTTCCCTGGAGAATTTGCCAACGATAATATCCTCTTGGTTCAACTCGGTAAAATTAACAGTTTAGGAAATATTTGTGATTTTATGTCACAGTGCACATCGTGCGGCGCCTCCACCATTTTTTTGTTTTTAATTTTTAATTGGACATAATTACTATATTAGAACCGTACATATTTTTAAATAAGAGCTTAAAAAATCTTACTGTCTGCTAATGTAATTTTCACTTACAAAATTTGACAAACACACTTTACACATAACAAGAATAAGACAAAGTAAGTTAAAAAAATTATTTAAAAGAAAAAAAAAACTATCAAAATACATTTTCAATATGGGTACCATCCACCTCCACAACTTCCCAAGTCTAGGAATGTTATTTGTTTGTACACGAAAAAACATTTCTGGGATATGTCTAATATTATCACAATGGAAATTAATTCTTTATACCAATTCATCCCTTGTCTGTACTGGGGTTACGTACACTGAACTTTTTAGGTATTTCGACAGGAAGAAGCCCATAAGGTTAAAGTCTGGAGAACGTGGTGGCCATGAAATGGGCCTCGTCTCCCAATCCATTTATTATTAAACACAATGGATTGGAAATAATTTCGTACATACAATATTGAAATGGGGAGGAGCCCCATCGTGCATGTACTAAACGTTTCTTCGGGTGTCTAATGGAACATCGTCTAATAGTGGCTGCAAATTATTTTGCAAAAACTTCAAATATCGATGTCCATTCAGACGTTCGTCAAAAACGTATGGACCTATTTTGTTATTTTTTGTAAATTGTAACAAGGAATAGTAGATGCTAAATAAATATTTATTTATTTATTTATTTCCCACTATTCCTGCTCATCCATACAAGAAATGGCATATTTAATTTCCATAACTTACATTTATATGATGAAGAGAATCTTCTAACTGTGCTAACAAAAGACCAGCACCGATTCATAATTAATGCATGGGCAGGAATAGTGGGTAATCGTTTAATACACATTTTTGAGAAAAGTCTAAATGGACATCGATATTTGGAGTTGAGTACTTAACCTACTTTAACTTACTCTTGTTTTGTTTTTCTATTTTATGTTATCTGTAAAGTGTGTTTATCAAATTTTATTAGTGAAAATTACATTGTCAGACAGTAAGACTTTCTAGACTCTTATTTTGAAATTATGTACAGCTCTAACAGTAATTATGTCCAATTAAAAATTAAAAACAAAAAATGGTGAAGGCGCCGCTCGATGTAGAATATGACATAAAGTCACGGTGTTAGAGGGTATTACCGTTGGCAAATTCTTCAGAGAACTTATTTTTGATACGGGTATATTGCGATCGTCATCTATGCAAAAATTCTGGGTTGTTAACCATTTGGCATAGTCCGTCCCTGGCGTTCTGGGCATGATGAAGTTTCACTTACAACATCAAAAACAAGCTGTACGCATGTGTTTAAATTTGCATCCTGCTGAAGTTAATAGTTTAAAGACTGTAAATAAAAATAACCTTTGAGGGTCCATAACTTGTTAACGAAGGCCCCCGTATGAAAAAAATTATATGAAGAACTGATATTATTTTGACCTCATCTACTTGTACTCGACTTTTTTGTATTAAGTACCGGGACACCCTATTATTTTAGTTGTGGATACATTCAGATTATTTGTGTTGATTTCCAAATACATGATTATATTGTTCTCTTTTATGTTTCTAAAATTATATACGGACTTTAATATCATTGTGAGATGGAATAAAATTTAGTTCTTTAGCTATGTCAAGTAGCCAAAAATAGTAATTTATTAAGGCGATATTTATTATGTTCTAGATAAATCAATATTGTTACATATCAAATCAGTTCAATATATTTTTTTAAAATTCCGCTTTCGTACAAAACTTATCCTGTATATTTAGATACAGGTTTCAAAAACAATAATTATTAAAAGATAAGAAATGTTGATTGACATTAATAAGAGAGTAAAATACAGGATGTCTCTCCCAGTAGTGCCAGTCAGTAACATTTACCTTACTCTTATTAGAATTACGAGGCTGTTGAAGTCGAGTTACTAAAGCCAGGTAAACATTTTTAGTACTGCACAATAAAATTCCTGTAAGTTGATGCTTGAACAACTACTTCAGTTATTACGACAATAAATATGTAGTGTGTTTGCATTTATCTAACGTTTTCCGACCGCTATTAGGAAATACCCAAGTTATGGTTTCAAAGAAACGTTATATTTATGATTTTTAAAGATGGCATAGCAACATTATGTTATATGGTATACTTTGTAAATTTATATCTTAAAAAATGTTTCACTTGATATTTGAATTTTATAAATCAGTTTATAAATGGTGATGATGATGACTCAAAGGAAAACCACAGAGATAGATGCCAAATTCGACAATTAGAAAAGAAAATAAAGTAGTAATTAATGTTTTTAAGTAAAAATCTAGTTTGATGCGTCTAACTTCGTCATCGTTTTTGGACTTTTAACTGTGAAGGATAAAAAATTAAGAACAGCACAAGTTTTATTTCAAAATAGTTTATTCAAATTTCTAAGAGATTTTTTCAGAATTTTTATAATTCCTACGCTACTAGTTATTTTTTTATTCAATTTTATCAACTGGTAGCTAATATAACAAAACCTCATTGCTAAGTAATGATATTTCATCTCTAAGTTATGAAGAATAGTGAGTGGATGAATTACAATCTTTTTAGGCAAAATCGTTAATTTTACTATTTTGTTTGTTTTAGCAAGTGGAATCAGTCCTTAATGTTCATCGAAACATCGCTGTTATAGTCCATATATTACAATTTTTTTAGAGGTAATTTGACGAAACAAGTTTTAGTGAAATTAATTAAAATTTTCTTGTGAAAATACTTAGTCCCTATATTTTGAACAAAGCACGGTCTTCGTGGCATATACGTCTCATAAGAAGAAATATAATTTTATTGAAATGACGATTTTCGATTGTCAAATACAGGAAAACAACTAACTATGGCAAACATATCACTAAGACAATAATATTATCCACAATAATACTGTTGGATAATATATTAATTTATTTCATATTCAACATTTTCTGACTTAGCGAATTAAAGAAATTAAAAAAAAAGAGATACATACCTAAACTTCTAATGACGATCCTCATCTTGCTCCTTGTATTGGCTGTGGCACCTTTGTTATCCATAACTACTTCCATTCCATTTTCTGCTGCCAAAGTATTACCTAACGTCCTCCTTTTAACCAAACTATTAACATAATATAACAACGTAAAACTGGGCATATATTTTCTTTATATTCTACCAAATTTGTATAAAATTAATTAACATAGAGAAAAGTAGTATCGAAATATAAAAAATAATAATTATACACAAATTAAATCTTACAAGCTACTATCTATAATCTACACTAATAAATAATCTATATAGAATCTCTGTTAGGAAATTGGTACCATACAAAACCTTTCTTAAAAAAGTCAGAGAATAGAAATGCCCGAGAAAGTCTCGCGACATCTGTGAACGTGGGGTCAATAGATCAGAGTCAAGGGGAACGAGTCAAGCTAAACTTTGTGGTAACTTTATAGTTGTACACGATGGTGTGCCTTCTTTTGTGCCGTCCCGATCTTCAGATAAAACCTGGTCAGCTTACCTGTAAGAAAAAACAAGCATGTTAACAACTGGAAAACATTAAAAAATATGATAGGCATAGCTCAGTATAAAACTGGCCGGTCGTTAGAGGCGCATATGGCCGCACGAAATATTTCGTTATAGAAAAACAGATAACTACCCGTAGGCATTCGTGTAGAAGATCGTTACAGACAGTTACAAGCAAATAAACGACTTGACATACTTGAGATTTAAAAATTAGATATTAGGAGGTGGATAATTAGAGTCTGTAGACGCAAATATTTGTTTGAGAGGAAAGCTGTAGACAGTATTCTTGGCGTGTCACTAAAATAATAAGAAAATTCTTAATATACTCGTACATGTACTTAGCTTGTTTGCTAATTATAAATTACATTTGCAAGCTATAAACTAATCTCTAATCTCTAATCTCTAATCTCTAATCTCTAATCTCTAATCTCTAATCTCTAATCTCTAATCTCTAATCTCTTGGTAAGCGTTCATTTTTAAAATTATAATATGAAATAAATCACTAATAATCCTACAAAAAATCTGTTATTGAATATTTTATTGAGATTACTGAGATTCTTATTAGTAAAACGGTAGTATACAGGGTGTTTCAGAGAGACCTTCCGTAAATACAGGGGGTGATAGTACGACAAAAAATAAGAATTTTTTGTCCTAAGAACTATATGTCTACCTCCTCTTGTTTTCGAGACAGAGCCACAAAATAAAATTTTTTAAGTAGAATTTTTACGAAAATTTCCAAACGGTGCGGAATATTTTTATGAGATTTGGAAGTCCGGGGTTTTTAAGGACGCCAAATACGCTGGTCTAATTATTTTTTGGATATTTCATAGAGGGCGTTAGTTATGTTACATTCGTATTACGTTTTAAGTTATAATTTTTTTAAGGTTAAGTTTTTTACCATTCGGGCTCCAATTTCGAATGAACAATTTTATTTTCTAAAAATAATGTTCTCTTGTTAGAACTTCCTAATGTGGACGGTTTTCGAGAAATAAGGCTTTTTACTAAACTCTTACAATATTACGGTGTATAAAATAAGTGACTTTTCTCAAAGTAGGCTTATGTCAAAACTTATTGATGGATGTCTCATAAACAACGCATACATTCTTAGTAATATTTTAAACACTAATTAACTTTATATCAAAATTTTTTTGACTGTAGTCATTACTAACTAATTAAAGATACTAACACTGCCTTGTGTATATATTCTGCATTGCTTACTTCATATAAAAAAACAATATTGGAATTTATACTATGAGGAATGAAATTCATGCACACCATACAAGAAATAATACGATCTTACAAGTGGGTTTTTCGAGGCTTGCAAAAGCTAGAAATGGTTCTTGTTATTGGGGAATAAAATTCTATAACGCTCTACCTAAAGAAATTAAGGATCTGAATTTTTCGAGTTTTAAGTATAACTTAAAGATTTATCTGTTGCTCAATGCATTTTATAGTCCTCAGGAATTTTTAAATAGTAATTTGCTAGCAATGATGTCTTAGAATATTTGTTTTTTCTTGTCTTAGTTTTATCTTTGTTTTAACTGAATATGTTTGTCTATTATTTTATTTCTATCTTGTTTTTCATATTATCTACTACAAAATTGTTTGTGTTAGTATTTCTGTGTGCACTGTTCTTTTTTGACTTGTGCAAATACTTTGTATACTTGGGCACCAATAAACTAAACTAAACTAAACTAAACTAACTATAGTCACTAAAAATCACTAAAATTTCGATATAAAGTTAATTAGAGTTTAAAATATTACTAAGACATAAGCCTACTTTGAGAAAAGTCACTTATTTTACACACCGTAATATTGTAAGAGTTTAATTAAAAGCCTTTTTTCTCGAAAACCGTCCACATTAGGAAGTGTTAACAAGAGTACATTACTTTTAGAAAATAATATGGTACATTATAAATTAGAGCCCGAATGGTAAAAAACATAACCTTAAAAAAATTAGAACTTAAAATGTAATAGGAATCTAGCATACCAAATTTCATAAAAATATTTCGCACCGTTTGGAAATTTTCGTAAAAGTTTTATTTAACAAATTTTATTTTGTCGCTCTGTATCTCGAAAACAATAGGAAATAGACATATAGTTCATAAGAAAAAAAAATCTTTGTCGTACTACTCCCCCTGTATTTACGGGAGATCTTTCTGAAACACACAGTATGTCCATGATTAGATTAGAAAAGCGGAAAAAATATTTTTATTTTTATTTTTATTTTACAGGGAAAAAGGCACTCTTGATTAAAATTTTTACGTATCTTTAAAATGCGGTTGACATGGTTAACTTTCATCTTACATGTACAGGGTGATCAGGAAACCAGTAAATATAAAAATTGTTCAAGAATAAACTGTCTTTGTTTTTAACAATATAGATATATGTTATTAAGGAAAGTTGCTTAAAATTGAAATTTGTGTATAAATCGGTCTACTTTGATGGAAACGGACAGTAAAACATTTTTATTGCTCATTTTACGAGAAAAAGGCGTTTTTGATAAAAATGTTTGCTTCTCTTTAAAATGCGGTTGGTATAGAGAATAAAAAAGTTTAACAACAGCCGTCATAATGAAAAATGATGATAGGGCTTTTGAGTAATAGTGACAGTTATTCTTAACATGCTTACGTTGTAGCAAAAAAATTAATACAATGTTTTGACAAAATTACTAAATAAATTTCCTCATGCCAATTATATTTGAATGATGAGCAAAAGGCAGCTTATTCTTGAACGATTTTTACATTTACCGATTTTCTGATAACCCCGTGCATGCAAGATGGAAGTTCTCCATGCCAATCGCGTTTTTAAAGACACGCCACAATTTTAATCAATAATGCCTTTTTCTCGTAAAATTAAAAATAAAAACATTTTCCCTCTGTTCCACTTTAACCGTGGACATACTGTATACAGGATGTGTTAGGCATACCTGACATACTATATTAAAACAACATACTTACTTTATAAAAGAAATTGCATTGTTGCCAGATTGCCATTTTTACTTATCTGGATAGAATGTTTTTTTAAGATTACATTCAGATAAAGTCTGATAGGCCTGTTTTAATTAATTAATTAATTAATTAGTATTAGATACTATTAGCTAAGCAATCTACCCCTTGCACACTTTGGGCTATTTTTGGATATATCTGCTATACTACTGTAAATAGCCCATTATATTTTTTTAATATTTTACTACTACTACTAAGTTTACTACTACTCTTGTATCTAAAAAAGTATCAACCAGACAACAATGCAATTCCTCTCAAATGATCAAAAATGCCCGTATAAAAATTCGAGGGGCTATGTTATTAAAAAAATATTACGTGTATCTAATAAAATATTTTAAGATTATTATCTAGTGGCGGAAATGAAATTATCAATTATAAAAACTAAACCGCGTGAAATCTACTTTCAACTGGTTACCATAAGTGAACATTATTCAAATTTAGCGTGAGCCTACGCATCTTGTCTATATAAACATTTGTTATATGTGTATATAAATATAAATATTACGCATTCGCAAAATTACATCGACCGATTAGGAAATAGAATGATATCGAAGACTCTTTGAAATGTAGTCTCAAGTTATTTGTTTTTTTAGGTTTTTGCTCTGTTTATTGGGGAGATTTCAAAAGTTCCTTTATTTAAATTTTTCACATACACCGAATAAATGTACAACATTTAAAATCGATACAAGTTTGTACAGATAGAACCCATCCGCGACTACAATGCAGAAAACTGTGCATCCAACAGTAAGAGACCAATTTTTGCGGTTGTTAGAAGACATTAGAATAAATTACCAACATCTATCCGAACGAAACAATAAAAAGAACCAAGACAAATTTTTTTGCTTTTTGTATAATTATAATTTTTCTTTGTTTTTATTTAAGCAACACTACAAACTGATACACTCTGTATAATTCTAGTATTCAATAAAAATCTAATATTCATGAATTGTTTAAAATACATTTAATTAAGAGTATGTTGGTACCATCATGTAACTTACGTAAAATATTATGTTTCCCAGCCACAAAAAACTTCCATTTTGAAGTTCTTACAGGTGAATCTCAATTAAACTTCTTCATGTAAAATAGTTACGAACTGTTAAAGCCGATAATTCAATAGACGGAATGCTCTCTACGATTGTAACAGGCTATTAATAAGTTGTAAATTCTCAACATGTACTGTTTATTACAACAAAATTATGCATTTTGAATGCGAGGAGCAGTTGAACGATTGTGTTCGTACTTCTAGTTGAACAATGGTTCGTGTTCTAGGCAATTTTGTTTTTACGCAACAGCAGTGGAATTCAATTAACTTTAACCGGCCATTTTGTAATTAAGTAACTTTTCTGGCTCTCATACGAAGCCGATGTTTATTGGGCTGTTTTTATTTCGAAACAACCGCCATTAAGTTTGCAATTTAGCTGACTGAAATTCAGCGTTATAATGTATCTTTGAATGCGTTTCGAAGTCGCTGGCAAAAACAGGACATTAAATATACAATAAGGAGCGTCCTTAATGAAAGAGACTGATGACCAAAGGCGAACAATCCAACCGTTACGGTGATCAATAAAAAAATATTTTGTGTAGTACACATAAAAAATTTGGTAGAGGTTAATTAATATGACACTGTAAATACTGTTCAAATATATTAGCAATGACTTCTAGCAACTTGGTGTTCATTGTTTTTACTTTTAACCTGAAGAAGAACTCCAAAAATGTAAGAAAGTTCTTCCGATAATATTTTCCAAAAAATAACAGAAAAGACATTTGAAATAACTCAAATCCATTGGTTTGCAGACGCGTGGCAGTTATCAGTGACTATTTCCATGGTGGTTATCACGCCATCGACCTAGATTTCTTGACATCGAAAGCCATCGTTTTCTTCTTCAGAACACACTTTGAAACAGCAGATCTTCTCAGTCAGACATCAGTCTTCTGACTGGTGTCTATATTTGATGTGTGTATTCGTCGATGGTGTTCCGGTGCATAGCTTGTAGTCATTGGCCGTGTCGTTTTCATCATTAACTTTTGCTGATGAGACGTTTCCATATTTCAGATAGTTCTAAACCCTCATGCCAATCGAAATTATTTCAATTCTTGTGGATTTCTGTTGCCTCTCTATAGGCTTCCAAAATTACCAGGTATGCTTCCTTTTCTTTAGGTGTCACTCCCAATGTTTCTGTTTAGGTATCTATATCTTTTAAGAACAGTAGTTGCTCCAGTTCTTCGACAAAGTGTTATGGGATGTGCTCTATATCTTAGACAATACCTTGATGATGACACTCAGCATACAAATATTTATTCGTGTTACTCCGTAAGCGTTGTGTCACAGGATGCTGTCTGATTTTCTCTTAACAGGGACAACCAGGAACGGCAGGATATTAATTCCTTGCATATTCATGGTGAAGCTGATATGATGTTTGCATCTATTAATATGGTTCATAAATCCCTTTGGTCCGAGCTCATGTATTAATTGTATCGTCAACATGTCTGAAACAACATTTTGGTTATAGAATTGTCGAATCCAAGTTCCAGACTTTCTTCTTGAATGGTTCTATGTAGATGTTCACCAATGCTCTTGACAAGATTGAATCCATAACTGCCTCTTCAGTTTGTTCATCTTAACCTCTAGTTTCAGATTTTTTTTAATAAGAAAGCAATATGTCTCTTCAAACGTCAAATAATCCAAATCAACGACAACCAGCCAGAAAATTGTTGAGTTTTTCAATAGTGTACTCCCTACTTGTTCTCTTTTTGTACACCAACATCTCATAAAAGTGAATTTTAAACAATGCGTTTCATAGTTACAGTGTTTAACGATTTATGAATTAATTAGTATATTAGTTTACAGGGAATGTCACCAAAATGCTGTCGTAACTTCCCCGTTGATTCCTTGCAGGTTTGTTTATGTTGCTTGAGAACCTCGAGAAGCAGGACACACACAAGGAAATCAGAGTAGATATGCTAGAAGGTTTAAGTCGATAAGGTTTTAAATATCATTGGAGAAGAAGCAACAAACCGTACCAAACATGTTGCCGAGAAAGTCGATATTTCTGAACTAAAACTAAAAACTTTTCGTAAGTATCAACTTTATGTATATCTGTGCAGCAAGTCTAAGACTGTCTTATGCGAGTACAGTTTTACATAAAAAAACACGCGCAGTACAAACTATGCTCAATTTTTTCTAGGGGTTATGAAAAATCCCAAATTTCTAACAGAATAATATACGTACAATCGATTTTAGTGTTTAATATGTTCAATATAATGTACATACTGTATAAATTTTAAACCAAGGTCGTTTACAATAAAGCCAACCCTGTGGTAAGAAATAAGTTGTAAGATACGTTAATGTACAAATTCTACAATTTGTTATTTATTTACCAGGAAATTGATTACATTATGTTTGGACAGTATTCTTCTGTAGAAAAGTCCTTGAAAATTTCATAAAATATAAATAACAAAAGTATGTGTTTGTGTTAGATATTACGTACATCATATTTTAGCAGATAATCATAAGTGTTAAAGTAAATTATCTCTTAATAAAGTAATAAAAATTGATACTAATGAAGATTTTATTTATGCATAAACTCGGTTTTCTCTTTTACAAAATGACCACGCCGTAATTTTTGTTTTATGAAACTGAAATCTCCTTAAATGCTTTTTGGCGACATATTTCTCAACGTATTCATGACTATATTGCTATAAATATACAAGTAATGAAAATTCACAATTAAAAGTTGTTAAAAGAAAAATATGTGTTTACCACATGACTTAAATTGAAATATTTTACGAAAATTTAGTAACATATCTATTTTGTTACAGTATACCTACATATTTTTCATACTCAACTACAATTTGTTCATCTTGGCAATTAATTTCACAATCTATATCTGAGATATTGAGAAGAAATAATCGTCCTGTATGTACTAAACCGTTGAACGCCCCCTCAAAAACCTTCTCATTATCTCGTGTAGCTCTTAAGCTAATGGGAAAGAGATTGTACTATCCTATCATTATAATAACAACAAAGTGTAGGTCGGTAACAAATATTACAAGCTGTCCGTCCATCCAATTCATCTTTAGGGAGACTATTTAACAAATAAGGGAAATTTAAACGAAAAATACCAAACTAGTAATTATGATGCAGTGTAGGTTAATTAATTGTATCCTTTCACTTTTATCGTGCACGTAAGCAAGTGAAGTAATTTTGTATGAATCACTTGCATAGATGTATGGATATATAATATAAATCTATAGGATGTATGCACTTGTAAGTACGCTTCGTCGTTTTCATCTGCTGAATTATGCATCTTGAAGTATTTCCTCAAAACGCATGTTACCAAGTTACGGGAAACGATATTTATGTTTTATTCGTATACGTTATTCCCTTTTACGGTAGCAAGTTGTTAAAAAGTGAATTTATGCGGTTGAAGTTCATTCACAAATTTAATATAAGTGTGTACATATATCTATTGAATCGTTTATTTCAGGAGAAAGAAAGAGTAACATTATATTTAATATTTAATATCTGACGGAATTTGCCTACTATTTTGTATTGCTTGATATCTACCTGTTGATTTTGGGAATCTATAATGACTTTCTGCTATATTTCAGTTTTACTATATCCAGTAAAATTTGCTGTTTTATTTTATTAATACTTATTATTACTCCTTTTTAATACATTTATATAGAAGTGAAATTATTGAAATAAGTATAATAAATACGCTATAAATAGTACTATTGGACATATTGATTATGCAATCATGTCAGGGTGGTAAATATACATACGTAGGTAGAATACAATTTGCTGAATAAAGTACATCTAACAACATACAAATTTCGTTTTACATGTTCAAGATATATTTTACGCCTAAATTCCCTTAATTTTATAAAAACAAAAAATAGTATTTGCTTTATACTTTATTGAAGCAGAACATTTAAATAATGCAGTTATTTGTAGATTTATATATGTAATGTTTCCACTTTCTTGGCACTAAACAATCTGGGTAAAAATACAGACTTAATTTTAATTTAACTTTCAGGGTAATAATATTTTAATAGGCATTATTTTTAATATTTTTAATACAGAGCCATCAAATTCGATTAGAATTTGACCCATACGCTTAGCTTAGCTACATGTGTTGTTACAAAGGTATTGTTAAGCAGATACACACACTCAAAATGATAACAAGCTAGATTGTTATAATAACGGTGGCTTTGTTACCTGAAGGTACTCAGCACAGGTCTACCTTTGTACTAACCAATGCAGAGTAACTTATAGGTGCTAACGTCCCAGTACAGTACTGGTCATTTTGTTTAAAATTTAATTTAATAATTAAAAATGTGAATCGAAGGTGCTGTAAATGTTAAGGTCATGAGCTCCGTGGAACCAAGAGAAGAATTGCTTCTCTATATTTATACGAATTAATAAGTTATCGTCTTATAATTATTAATTGCTTTCAATGAATATTAAAATTGCTTATTGCGAAAAGATTAATAAAAAAGTACTTAAGATTACGATAATATTAATATAATGTTTACGAAAAACTGCTACAAAGAGTTGTAACATTATTTCTAACAAATGCAGGCAGCTCTTATTTTTCTCTCTCTTTATTTGGGATCATCTAAATATATGTATAATTGAAAAATAAATTCGCAAAATTCGCCAGTAATGTGACATGTCAATGACATCTCTTTCATATACAGGGTGGTCCGAATTTTATGCAGGAAACTTCGAGAGCAGATAGATCTCTTTAAAATAATATGTGTTTGCCTTATAAACATAGCTCTGGAACTTCACCGTTTTAGAGATACAGGGTGTTGAAGTTGTCAAAAAAATTGATTTTTTGTTTATATCTCCGGTATCTATTAACCGATCTCAATAAAATTTGGTACATATAATGTATGATAGTAGGCCTTATATTTCCTGAAATATGAGCTTTAAAGGTTCAACCAGTGGTGTACAACTGGACAGGGGTCACCCCTTTTTTACAAAAAAACCTACGCCACTGCATTTTTTACATGTCATTGTAACTGATTTATATTTTAATGCACAAAATACGTAAAAAAGGTGACTTTAAATTTTTCCCTAAGATTCGCCGTTCTCAAGTTATTCATACCAATACAATCCCCTTGTGGCAGACACTTCTAACGATAATATTACAAGCATATTTGTTTATGTTTAAAAGTAAGTGCAATTTGTAAGCACATCAACAAAATTATTTACACTTCTTTCTACATCACCTGTGAGGTAGTGTGCGATATAAACAAAAAATCAATTTTTTTTTACAACCTCAACACCCTGTATCTCTAAAACGGGGCCGTTCCAGACCTATGTTTATAAGGCAAACACATTATTTTAAAGAGATCTAGCTGCCCTCAAAGTTTCCTGCATAAAATTTGGACCACCCTGTAATAGTAGATATAACTCGTGTATTTTATCGGTTGTATACAAAGACTATTTTCATATATTAGCGCTATAAATGTATGTACCATAGTAATTGTAACAGAAGAAATAATAAAGGAAAGTACCATCGAAGTACGTTTGAATCCAAAGAATAAGAAAGTGAATAATTCTCATAAAAAGTACTTACTATCGTGAAAAACTTTTGTAAAAGGTCGAAGTTTATATTAAGAATCTTTAAAGACTAATAGTAAACAGATTGTAGTTTTTGAATTGGCGCTCTATTGTGGGAAAACATTTGCACATAGAGAATAAGAAGGCATTATAATGCAAAATATACAATAAAGTGTCAAGGTGAATCTAAAAAATATGTATAACAGAAACATTCATTATGAGAAGTATTTTTCAAATAATATGTTAAGTGCTGTAAAGGAATCAAATCAATGCTGGACAAGGCTTGTAACAATATCGTTAGTTAAATTTTTATACTATATTATTGAAAAACACAAAAATTCGGTTTTACCTTTGCACAATAATGTAACAATTCCAGTATCTTCTAAGCTGTGTAAACATATGTACCAAACTATGTTATAAATTGCTGTCAATAGTTTTACTATTTTAACAAGAAAATAAATATTATGTAATGTACAGTTTAGCTATTACTCTGCACTAGATTTTATTATAAACAAGGAAATAAAAATATATAACGTAACTATTATGCTGTAAAAGTTCTTATATTTTAAGTAAGATAAATGTCTATATTGTCTTTAGTGCAAAACAAACTGACAGGTAGTAATCATGAAATAGTTATTATATATTTCATATGATTACTTAATTATTACATATTGCGGGCAAACACAGCTTTGATTTTATTCTAAATTAGTTATTCCGATTAAAGGATATGTATACTTACAGCAGGTTGGTATAAATTGCAGAAGTTTGTGATCAAGCGAGATATTAACTTTTCTGGGACACCCTGTATATTTTTCTATTTGTAGTTTATAATTACAATATAAAAACAGTTCACGGTAATACCCTACCTGCGAATTAAAAAATGCTGATTCAGATACGAATACGTACGGTGAATTTATTGAAAACTAATAGCAATGAGATATTGTTATTCTACCTATACGTATAAAATTAAATTTGCATTATTCCTAGAAGCATGGCCTCCTTCTAGAATGTGAATAGTATATAACGTTATTGCGGAATAAAACCTATTAGGTACGCCGCCTCCCCCATAGCAGTTTATTGTTTAAATATAACACATTTTCCTGTAAATAGCTCTTTTACATCATTGCATAAGTCTTAGCACGTGGCCAAATTTTTAAAGAAAGAATTTGATAGTCGGATGATACAGTTAGAAAATATACTTTTTACTCAAAAATACCTTTAAAATAGAGTGAAAAATTGTAGAGTTTTTATGACATGACAAACATGAGTTTTTTAACGAATATATTTCTACACAAAAATTTAATTAATTTAAGACATATGTTCTTAATTTAAAATCAAATCAGCAATAGATGAAACACCGAAAATACAAATGATAAAATTACAGGAAATTGAACAAGATGCATTTTAGAAAAATAAATTTCATACTAGTTTAGTCTAGAAATAAAAATATTACTCGCCTTGAAACATGCTCTGATCATGATTTATGCATAATAAATAGGTTATTCGTCTCCCAAGTCCTTTTAAAAAGTATTATTGGAATTTATCAAACAGTATTCCAACACAGTCAAGGATTGGTTTTAACAGACGTGTCTGTTATCTATTTAGGAATCTTCCAACCCTGCCTTTGCTTCATTTTTTGTTCATTTTTATTTCCTTAATTTATAGAGTACGGCTAATTTATAGAGTATTGGCCTGATATCTTTGAGCATATTAACTTGAATGTTCTTTTCTGTATAAGTACATGATGCAGGTACCAGGTAGCACACGGTATGACGAGGATTTTAAGTTTTTCGAGCCAAATAATGATGAGAAGGCTGTCATTAGACAACTTATTATTAGTCTATTATACAATTTGTGAAGATAAGCTGCATCGACATAAATTATCTCTTATGCACTACCTAGACTTTAATATTTAAATAATTTGAAATGGAATGCATGCTAATCTTATGCAAAACAGCCGTATGATTTATATTTCTCACTGTAAGGTATTTTATGACAGATCTGCGTGTTAATAAAAAATGACACCCGTCTTTTATACGTAAGATCAGTTGCGCTATTTCTGGGGTACAGGAGATAGCACCGCAACAAGCAGGAGAAGGAGAGTCAAACTGAGATGGTTCTGACCAACACCGAACGTCCGTGACCTTCCTTCCTCACCTGCCTCCGCCCCGTCCTTGGTCACAACTGTTACTACCTTTATTATAGTGACTAAAGGCAGTGGCGTATCTAGCAGAAAGTTTTCAGGGAAAGAATTGTGGTCATGTCTACAAATTATAGCTTATCTTTTTGAGTTCTACAGCCACGACTGATAATAAAATAATAGGTTACAGCGTACTTACTAATAATTATTGAGATTATATTTAAGTATTTTACAAAAAAATAATAATTAAAAGTACGCTACTATCTAAATAAATGAAATATACCCCTGAGTTTGGAAACCGATATTAAGAAAACGAAAACATTTGCAATTTGGAACATATATAGCCTCACTATTGCTTTATTGAGTGCTAAAATTTCAGTTAGTTTCGTTATCCCATTTTTTAGTTATTAATGAAAATATTGAAAAAAATCACGGTTTTCTGTCTACTCGTCGTAATTTTGTTTTAATTGATAAAAAAATTCCAAATTATTGTCTTTAGTACCTACTGTGAAGGTCATTTGTCTGAAAAGCTCTTCTTTTTTATTTTGCGTTCTTTAAAAAACGAAAAAAAACTGACACAGGTACTAATAAATAACTGTAAACAACAATCTGAAAAAAATTGTTAGATAGATGTTTTGCGTGAAAGAATTATTTTTTCTGCACACGCCAATAGTTCAGGGATATTATTTGTTTGTATCAGAAATGTTTTTATTTTATTTTTGTCCTTTTTGCAAAATTATATTTTAAGATTTAACTTTCGAGATATTTTAACCTCTTCAGATACGTGAATCCAGTGTCTGTCTAAAATACCCAGTTTCTCTTAGTTGACGAACTAACTCAACAAAGATAACTTGGATGGTATTAATTTTTATATATTTCTGGATAACTGTAACAGTCAAATTAGCATTGCACTTTGTTTTTTTTGTCTGCTTTTTAGTGCGAGATTTTAGGCTATAGGCTATAATGTTTTCATAAAAATAACGACTCCTATTGACACAACAGTTTATTTGATTTTTTTTCGCAGGTAGCGAAATGTCCAACAAGTAAAGAAAAAGTCAATTTGTATCGGCAATTATGAATAGACGTATGGAAGAAATAAAAAAAATAATTAATAATTTACTAGAATAGTTAATTTTGAATTAAATTGAACATACATTAATATGAATAGAACAAATAGCATTTCTAATTCGAAATGAAATGCATTTTCGTTAATAAACTTCTCACAGAGAAGAACAGCATTTTCATATATTGCTGAAAAATATACTGTTGTTACTACTGGTATCACGCAAATTTTCATTTAATTGCGTTTATCAAATTTAATTTTATTTTAACCATCGTGAAACTTATATTTCCATAAATTCCATTGAGCTCGTATTAGCTTTTATGTTTAATTGTTTATATTAAAGATAGCATGCTATAAATAATTTCTTGTACTTAGATTCATTCCTCCAATTATTGTTTTATTGTTACATGTAAAAAATATCATCTATGACCACTTCAAAATTCTCTACTCAAACTTACATAGCGCTGTTAGAAATACATTATAATTTTCTATTCAATTTAACGTATTATATCCTAATAACAAATTAAATATACACCATTATCCTTTTATTTATTATCTAGATTCCGAAGGTCGATGCTTGGGAATAGACAGGATTAGATTAATATAAAGTACCACTTAAAAATATTTTTTTAAATTCTCAGTGCTTCTATGTAAGATTTTTGCAAAAAATAAGCATATAAACAACAATACTTTACTCCATAGAGGTGATTCCTGAGTAGGTAGGTCTCTTAACTAAAAAGCTTCTTTTGGACTATAATCATTTTATTTTAAATAATGACAAAATAAACACACATATCCCTGTATTCAGTCAGTTCCTTTTTGGTTCATTAAGGAAATAAAATTAAGAAACGGCATTACATTTTCTAATTATTAGGTACATTCTCTGCGTATACTTGCATATACAACACATACATATTTATTTTCTTATTAAAATTTTGAATGTAATGTCTACTAGCTTAAGTTTGTAGGATAATCGGCGACAAACTGACACGCGTGAGTCACACGTAATGCAGCTTCGCCGTTAAGAAGTAAATGTTGATTTAACGGTAAATAATTCTGAGGATTATTCTAATCCACTTACAAATTTCTAAGAAATCAGAAATTATAAATTTCACGATCACAAAATCCTAACTAAAAATGTAACTGCTATGACAAACAAGCTATACAAATCAGTTTGTATCACATAGTAATTTTGGATCTTAAAAATGTTCTAAAATTTAGGTTACTGCTATTTTCAGAAACTGGGGAATTTGTATTGTCCAAAAACTTATCTATTCAAGCCCAGAAATGCAATCAAAACATTGCAGCTACCACTATATTTTGACGGTAGTTTGGATACTCATAAAATCGCGTCACAAATACAATTTCCTGGTGGCACAATTTTTTACGGAAACGTCCTGCAAAACAAAAATATTTCGTACGTGTCCCACACACATAATAAATTAAATTACCATAAACAAAACAAACGAGGTCTCAGTTTCCTTCCTATTTTGCGAAATCATTTTTATTCTTTATTACCGGCATTTGGAGCAAACAAATTTGCTTTGATGTCAAAAACGGATGAAGCATAAGACTGTAGTATAACAAGGTTGGTCAAATAATCCAGAGGGTCTCGACAACATTTATTGTACGTGATGCTGCAATATAACTTTTTAAATAAGATAAGTGAGGCGTTTTATTTTACCTAACATAAACTTGTGCAAACATAATTCTACTCTCACAAGACTTAACCATGTGTATTATCTTGAGTTATACCAGATGCGAACTGATATCAACTTGAGACGACAAATATTTAATATGTGTAGCGAGGTGTAATCGGTTTGAGGTCAACAAATTGACATGAGTGGTAACACTGTACGGATTTTGCAACAAGAAATAAAGAACCCTTTATTGCGCAAAATAGTGGAAAATAACGTCTGTCCGTCTTAGACGCAAACATAAGCATTGCTATTGTATTGCTCCACCGATAATCTATACGACTTTATTGTAATACCTACTATCAGAACGAGTACCTACTAAATGTAAGTTCAACGATATACTGCTAGAGAGAAAATTAAGATTTGTTGTTTATATGACTTAGGTCACTATTTGTAAAATAACATTAATTGAAGATTCCAGTGACGATTCTAATCTACCAGTTGATTCTAATTTCATTATTGTAACGTACGTGTAAAAAAATCGGTGTGAGTGAACGCAATAAAGGTTCGGAGTGAATCAGTTGAGTATATTTTCACTCAATATTGGGCATTTTGATCATTTTACTCATTTGTAATCACAAATATTTAAACTTAAACTGAGTAATGTCACTCCTTAAGGTACTTAAGGTACTCCTTAAATAAATTCTTCATGTAAACTCGCATTTGATGCACTTATACCTAAATCAGAGTAAATGTTTTCATTACTGGGTGATTCCACCATTTTTCATATCCAAATGCATTGTCTTTGTCTGTTCCCATCGTCCCAATAGGTTATCTCGTGACAGTGGCGTGGTGGATGGCAGTATAGCGTATGGTGTGCTTTGGAGTTGGACAAGTACCGGTTTATCTGATTATTCTAGTGAAAATCGTATTTAAAAAGCAGTGATTTAATTACAATAATTAAATACAATATATTAAGTTTTGATTAATATTTGGTTAAATAAACGGATAGTTAAATTGTTATCTATTATTTATTTGTAAGGTATAATAAAGGTCATGGCAATTTATTCGCCTCATAAATTCACCAATTCCTTTAATCGAAATGTAAAATATTGTCTCTAAAACAGATATGTGTACTGTGGCAGCTTAATAGTTTACGATTTTAATACAATGATATTTAAATTAAAATTTAAAGAGAATATAATAGACCAGTGCTTAAGCCTTCAAAAATGGTAAAAAGTGAAAAAAAATTATAGTAGGATGAAACCCATTGGAAATAATTTACGGGCGATCTGAGGTCGGGAAGGGGAAGGGTAGGGTAGGGGGTGAGTTTTTAAGGGTAAAAAACGATTTATCTTGATTTCCGGAAAAACTACAAGTCTTATGGAAAAAAGTTAAATAGCAAAGTTGTAGGTAATAAAAAGATCTACAACTTTTGTATTTACACTTTTTTCACATAACCTCAAAATTTATGTGAAAAATTCAAATAACCAAGTTTTTGGTTTTTTATTTTTATCTTTTAAAAAAAAATTTTTTTTTCACGAAATTTGGTGAAAACTTACCTATTTATGTCCCAAACACGCTGTAATTTTTTTGATTTGAAATATTTATTTTTTCACCTTATTTTTACTTAATATCGAAAAAGCACCCTAATTTTCAATCGAAAATTCTCACGTCAAAATATCTGCTTTTTTAAAAACGTCGGTGGGCTTTTTCTTCGTTGAAATCTCTACTTTCTGATGGTGTAAAAAAAATATACATTACTATGGTAAGTTTTCTCAGGAAATGCAAAGAAACGAACTAGAATCCGAAAATTTTTTTCTAATCATTATGTACAATTTTGAGCTATTTATTAAAATTTACACTTTAATTACTCGAAAAACGTAAGATTCCATGTTACATTGATAAACAAAAAAATTACAAGTCGAAATATACTATTATAATTAACAACCAAATAAGTTAATAAAGTTAATATTTAATAAGACATCTACAATATTTTGAGAAAGTTGTAGAATCTTCTTTCGTTTCTTTGCATTTCCTGAGAAAACTTACCATAGTAATGTATATATTTTTTTACACCATCAGAAAGTAGAGATTTCAACGAAGAAAAAGCCCACCGACGTTTTTAAAAAAGCAGATATTTTGACGTGAGAATTTTCGATTGAAAATTAGGGTGCTTTTTCGATATTAAGTAAAAATAAGGTGAAAAAATAAATATTTCAAATCAAAAAAATTACAGCGTGTTTGGGACATAAATAGGTAAGTTTTCACCAAATTTCGTGAAAAAAAAATTTTTTTGTAAAAGATAAAAATAAAAAACCAAAAACTTGGTTATTTGAATTTTTCACATAAATTTTGAGGTTATGTGAAAAAAGTGTAAATACAAAAGTTGTAGATCTTTTTATTACCTACAACTTTGTCATTTAACTTTTTTCCATAAGACTTGTAGTTTTTCTGGAAATCAAGGGAAACCGTTTTTTACCCTTAAAAACTCACCCCCTACCCCTTCCCGACCTCAGATCGCCCGTAAATTATTTTTCCTTTCATTTCTGTTATATTCTCTTTCTTTTCCAATGGGTTTCATCCTACTATAATTTTTTTTGGCTTCAAAAATTATCGACCCTGGTCTATAAACCAAGTCTGAGTAAAAAATTATTCAATAATAATCATATTAGAGAAAAAGTCAGTTCTAAATTGTTTTTATATATTCAGTCAAAAGTCACTCAATTGATAGTTAGCAGTAATTCGGATTTGAGTAAAACTCACTTATTTCTGATATAATAGTTTCACTCAGTTGTACTCATACTAATAGAGTGAAAATTTCCTCAATCGGGTGCGGACAGAAATTGATACATTATTTAGTAAAATTGAGTGAATTTTAGTGATTTTTTTTAGTGTATTAACTCCATCAACACTTTATTTAAAGTAGTTTAGCAAAATGCATTCCTATTAATTGACTAAGTGAGATATACTTGTAACTTTTTGAATGCCGAAGAGGAATCTTAAAAATTCTCATGAACTTTTCTTCAAGGACAACATAAACGTAAGACATATTTTTTCGGTCTCTCCCAATTTCCATGGTGCATTTATTAGGATTTTCAAAAGTTTATCTATTAAACGTTTAACTATTCGAAAATATCTGTTTAAACTTAAAAATTGACGTACTTGGAAAGGAAAATTGTTAAAAGAACATTCAATCATATTCAACTTCCATATTGACGAAATATCTCCAAAGCTCGTCGCAAAACTTATGATGCTTCGTCTAGTGCTGTCGCAAATAAGAGAACAGTCTAAATACAACGCTGAATTTCCTTGAATATGTCTTAATATTTTTGTCATTAGACACTGATACACTTGAGGAGTATTCGTTAATCCAAATGGAACTCATATTGGCCTTCTGGTGTTACAAATGCAGGACAATGCTTCGATCATTCTTCTAATTAGACTTGACGGTAGCCTAATCTTAAGTCGAGACTGATGAAGTAATTTCCCGTATATAATTTGTCAATTTTATCGCCCATTCTTGGCAATGATTATGTTGAAATGATGTATGAACTGATCGTTGTGTAATATTTTTTTGCTTCATAAATCAATCCGAAAAATTTTAACATGTAAGGGTCGAATATTACACTAAAGTCGCCTTTAAAATGAAGCTTATCAATTGCCACACTAACATATTGTTGTGAATAAAGGTCTCTTTAAATCTACTCCATATGATATAAATTTGCATTTTTTATGAACTAAGAAGTCAAGGTAGGAGCAATATTATATACTTAGCAGTTTTAATCTGACATACCTATCAAATTTGTTGCGGAACATAATATTGGAACATAATCTTAAATGTAGACATATTATATAATCAAACATAAGGTATATTAAAAATGATTTTACCAAAAAGTAGACCATAAGTAATGGCCAAAACTAAATATTTACCTTGATATACATATATTTGTCATTCTAATTGAGTTTGACTGTTGTACCATTTACCTTGGCGCATAAATCTCTTCACTGACTATATATGGCGAATTAAAACGAACGCACCTGCTAATATTGGCGCCTGTATTTTAAATATTTTTATCCAATATTTTATTACGCACTCCTTCATTGTGAATAAATGAGGTTGTAAAATGGCCATTATATGTTAGGAAGTATAGTAAAGTATAAATGTCAACAAAATAAAATTTGCCCACGTGAAGACGATAGCGAGCTTCACTTCTAAATATCAAGGGCACCATTTAAACTAATAAAGTAATTTAGGGACTGTATACAGTATATGGAATTCTATTCCCTTCACCTTGACATGAAAAGTAAAGGCAATAAAAACTAGTTAAGCCTAGGGATTGTGATAGTGTCAGCCCTCACAGAGCTTAGCCTGAGAGCACTGAAAGCAGGTAGAACATTTTTAGCTACGGCTAATCAAATGCAATGTAAGTTCATAATTGGCGGCGACCAGTTACATAGACCACGGCCTTAATAACTTAGAAAAAAACATGGTACTTCCGTGTACCTACACCTTTATGGTAAGAGTAATGAATTGGCATCAGAATGATATATTTTACCTTAATGTTAATAAAAAGTTCAAATTACACAGTTTCTCTACAATTTTTTGGAGGTGTTTGATTACGTGATAATATGAAACATTGTTAACTTTTTCTCTTTTGAGTAATTGTATTACAGACCCACACAAGTAAGTTTGCATCTGAGACAAGTGTGACACAGTAGGGGAAAGCTTCAGGTAGTGGCTATCCCAAATTGCCGCGCCTGCGCCTTATTCTTTCTAGCAGATATAACTTTTGATGCTTTCGGTTGTTTTTACAAAATGCAAGTTAAAATTAACGACATTACTCATGATAAATTATTGTATTATGACGAAAGTCCTATTTTTAAAAGTATCTAAAAATAAACAGTTTAATTCATTTGGCAACATACAAATCGTTCCCATTTTGATTAAGGTGAACATTATTAAACAAACGAGCAGTTTAGCACAACTATTATTTTGAAAATAGAGTTTGACAATTTCAACTCGTTCTGGAATGGAATAAACAATGACAATTGAAATCACTTCAAAAGTACGAAACGGAGTCACTGAGGTACCTACCAAACGTGTACCTATCTTCTCTTCCTCATTTTATGTTAGTTTAACCAAAAATGCAAACGATGAAAACATGCATTATTTATTATAAAAAAAAGTCGGTTTAGTTTGCCTGCTGGTTCCTGGATAGTGACAAATATGCGTAAAAAAACATATTAGCGCACATTGTCTTGGAACAAGTGTCTAATTGAGTCCTCATTGATAAAACGGTAATAAATTCTCCGCAATAGAGTTCAGCCAACTAACCCGTTTGTTCATTCCATTCTTCCCTCATCTTTCTTCACTAACCCAACTGTATTGGATTTTAATCACAACGTTTTTAGTTAAGGTAATTAACAAATGATTGATTGTGGTTGTATTGACTCCCAACAACTAATATGTAGGTATTTTTTTCGCAAATGCCAAAACTATAGGGTTTAGAATTCTACAGCCGTTTTCGCAGTAACTGTCCAAGTAGAATCCAACAAATAAGTGCGGTATCATTGTGCTCTTTCAAATGATGTTTCACTCGACCCCACTTTCCATTTAAAATTTTAGGGGTTTGATTGTCCGCAGCTAAGGGGCGGATTGAAAAATGTGCTCAAAATGTCTCCCCTCAAAACCAAAATCAACGTGTGTGAGTATTTTTGCTTCCAATTTCACAAAAAGACGCCCGATGCATACTTTTCGCCCGGACCACTCTGTATATAACTTCCGGAAGCCGCATATGCTGCATGTAGTTGCTTTTTTCTAAAAGGACCATGTTACACTTTAGTCGAAAGTAAAATAAGTAACCGCGGTGATTATCTTCGCTGGAAAACCCGTATACACTGGCAGATTGCCGTATTACAGTAAGTAGGCAACATTTGCCAGTCCCTTTCCATATAAAAAACTTCAATTTACGAAAGAACGCTTCGCATACACACAGCTACATCTCCTTATAATTAACTATTCGCTGTAATTTTCGCTTCTTTGTAACGAGAGGTGTAAGGTATTTAAAAAACTGTAGATATTAGGCCTCGAGGTAAACTTAGTCATGATCACGAGCTACATGGATGCTGTCAGGGGTCTAGAGGCGGCCGTAAGAGCCGAGGTACACAAGAATGTTCATTAGCAATCACTCGTTCAAATTTTATGCTTCGCGTGACCTCTGCTCACTTCGCATACTAGAGATATCGACGGTGCCGTAAGCGAGGAACCCGGTAATTTCAACGATGGGTTGAAACGTAACAGCAACAAAGAGTTTGTGGGGATTGTTTGTTGTAAATTTCATCGTTGTGTTGTACGACTGTTTTAGATAATTAGTAACAAAACTGATGCAATGAATAGAATAAATTGATTGATTGAAGTAGATGTTTACATTCAGAAGGGTTTATTTTCTATCGTAGTAGTGCCTCAGTAAAAGCTGCTTTTTGCCCAAAATAAGTTTGATAATGCCACCAGTTGTTGACTGACGTTATTTCCTGAATCATGTTTAAGTAGTACTTGCTTGATATTTGAACGTATTTTTCGCAATTCTTGATTAATTTTGAATAAAAAAAAATACTAAATATTTTCTCAATTGTGATTTTAGTTTAAAGTAACAACTTAATTGCATTTCGTTCATTGTCGAAGGAGAACTACAACTAAAAAATAAAACATTTTAAATAGAAATTTGAGGAAACAATTTCAATAATAATTGTTAGAAATGAATACATTTCAGAATATGTTTATTGCTAAGAAGATTTATTTTTATAATGGGCAGAAGAATAGCTACTAAAATTACGTCTTTTAGATGAAGATATCTGCTGCCGTTCCTGAAATATTGTGAAAAAACTGAAAATAGCGATTTTAGAAAATGACTTCTAGCGTCCTCATTTCACAACAGATAGATCCTTTAGATTTTTTTTTCTGTGGGGTTGTCTAAAAGATACAATTTATTACAGTCCATCTGAAAATATAGAAGACGTACGCGAAAGAGTTTTTGCTGCTTTTCAGTCTATTTCACCACAAAGTATTCAAAACGCTGTAGACAAAATTGGAGTGAGGACTGAGCTTTGTCTGCACGAGAATGGACGACACATTGAAGTACTTATATAGGATTTGTAGAATATTTGTGTATTTTGTTTTATTGACTACCTATTTTTGTTTTACGCCAAGAACAACTAAATTTTATCAATTTTTTAAATAAATTATTGAATTTCTTTAATTTTATGGGATATTCCTCAAATAAAATAGTAGTGTTACATATTGACAATTCATAATTTTATCCTCTATCTGTTATTGTCAAGATCCAATATGGCGCCCTTAAGAAAAAAAAAACAATTGAATGCTGCATAATTGAAACTAGTGGCCGTAGAAATTTTCTTTCGACGAAAATTAATTCTCGAATCTTCTTATCCCCCATTACCAAATTTCAGCACTTTCTGTTATGAAATAAGGACACTAGATGGCATTTTCGCTATTTTCCGTTTTTCTAGGATGTAGAGCTTGATGCAATGTGTTTTGTGAGGGAAAATGAGGGTGATCGTTTTTTTAAGAGTAAAATTCTAATATTTCATATTAGGGATTTTTTGAGAGAAAAGTAAATTTGCACCACTGGACTCACGACCCCCCAAAAGGGCCAATTTTATAAAAAAAAATAAATTATAACGATTTTGTAGCCAAATAAAGGATTTACAAGTTTTTACTTTGTTTTCATTGTGCTTTTTCTTATGGAAAAAACAAAGTGACATTTTTACTTACTGAGACTTTTTATTTTTCTTTTTGTTAATTTTTGTAGTTGCAACGAATGAGGATCAGAACCCTCCCCATTTTATTTTATTGAAATTAATAAATATTCAAAGGAATCTTTCCTATTTTTTCTACGTTTTTTTACAAACTCTTCGTTTTACTCATCCAACAAGTAAAGTGAAATTGAATTAAGTAGTACTAATTTTTAATTACCTAAAAATTAATTAATACCGAGAGAGATGAAAAACCATGGAACTGTTGGGTGGGAATAAATATCCGATTCTACAGGTATCTTCTTTCATGGGTAGCGCGAAAACTTCGTTAATGAACAGCGGATGACCACTTTTTTTATTTTACAGTAGCTAAAAGACATCCGGAAGCAATTATGCCGACTTGTTCGGCAGCAAAGCTGGTAAACTGAGAGTAATTCACAAAAGTAAGTCAAGGACTTAAACCAACGCGTGCGCAACCGGAAACGTGGGCATATTTTTCAAATCAATTTCTCTCAACATCTCTACTAAGGAACGTTTAAAATTAAGTATTACGGCGTGTAAAAACTGGTTTCCATATTGGCATTGTCGGATGGATTTGATACAAAACCGGATCCATTAGTCAGATATACCTTGCTTCTTCTAATACTAATTTTTAGAGCCACGTTTGATATGCCGTACGGACACACTAATGTTAAATATCCTGTTTTATATTCAATTATGCATTAGGGTCTAACGAGATTAACCGTTGTACGTTGTGGAATTTGCAAACGTTAAAAAAATATAACAAAATCAGGGACTAGGACTGCATACTTTAATATCTGCAACCTATGAAGTCATTGGTAGATATTTACGTTTGAAATTATTATTATTAAGGATTAAAAATTCTTTAAAAGTAATATAATAAATTTATTTGTAAGAAATCAAAGTCAGTCAACTATTAACGGAATTATTTGCTTGCAGATAAAAGTACTTATGTATGTCACACGCAGAGTAACCACAAACGTTACAATTAACAGGATTACATTAGTAACGGCTTGTGCGTCCAACGAAACGAAACAATTTCGTTGGAACATATTCGTTAGATTTGCGGGGTACGAGGAAGTAAACAAAGAGAAATACGTGCCCCTCCACTTTCTGATTGGCTTAAATATGTAACGTACATAACCGTTAATCAAGTAAGAAAGTTGTTATTGTTTCTAGCGGCCTCTTGTAACGTTTTAATGAACCCAGTACTAGAAGGATAATAACATTGGTACAGCGCCACCTATCCAGTAGAAGGTAAAGCGTATAGCTATTGATGTGTCGGTAATTCAGATGCATTTCTGTTCCACGTACTCTTGAAACCACAGTCGGTAATACAGGCCTCACATATGATACCTCGGCAGTTTGGCGCTAGAGGGAAGCATGGACAAGTCGATTTTGTTACTATCTACATGTTTTGAACTTGGAAACAAATATATGTGGTAACGAAAAGAAAAATATACCCTAATTACAGCTAATTGTCCTCATTACTATAATTATCTACTGTAATTGTTACGTTCCCTGTCCGACACCTGTTGCAAGGGATTGAAAATGATGTATTATTGTGATTTAAATAGTTTGATTTCATAATGCAATAGATACGTGTCATTTATTTGTTTATATTAGCATAATTTTATTTCGTGCAAATGGCTATTCTTTGTAAACCATGGTAATAAACATTTTGATTGTTGTTTATGACAATGTTTTTTTATTCGAGGAAAAGCGCAGTATACAGTGTGTTTCTGAATAACATATGAGTTACAGGAGCAACAGAATAATAAAAAAATAATGGATGATTTCCTATGAACCATGGGTCTGTCGTTTTTTATTTTCAAGGTACAAAGCGCTAAATTTACATTTATTTTCTCCGAAACTAATCAGCGTGTAACAATTAAAATTGCTAGGTATACCTATATTTTCAGGTAAGTTATACAAGACGATTTAAGATGATAATTTCAGATTCCGTGGTATTATTTTTTAATAATCTGTTATGCGTATAATATATGGTACGTTATTTCAAAACTCGGTGTAGGTATATTGAATTTCTATTTCAAATTGTTATAAGCTAATACTTTGTTCGAATCTAAAAAGAACATAAAAAGCGATAATAAACTTATTCACTCATTTTATTTTCGCAAAGGTCTACCTCGGGGCAATAAACTTCAGCTCAGACAAATCGAATTTTCTTGCGCATTTCTCTGATCTTTGTAACAAAACTACAAATAATGGAAGAAAAACAGTTCCCAATTTTCTGTACTGCCGGTTGAAATTAATCCGCACAGACGATAATAATTATAGAACTGTATTTTGTTGCTAAGATTATGCAGTCAAGGTGAATAGTATTTCTTATATCACGGAACAATGACTACTATCAACTATAAATAATGGGCGTCATGCTTGAGATGGTCCCTAATATAACTGACATTCATGGTACGGATAGGAACAGCAGCGGTGTATACAGGGTGTGCCATTTAACGTTGCCACTGGCGTTTCATTGTAGTTTAAGAGACGGGCTATAAAGTAAAGAGAAATATATGTTCCTGAATTTACAATAAAATTAAATAAATTAACTCATTATTATCTGTTGCCTCAAAAATGCGACAAATTGGAAATCTACTATTTTCTCTGTAAATGTTTGAAATAATACTCAGAATGAGCTCATAAGTTCATATATTTTTTAAGCTAAAGCTGCCAAAACTTTTTATAAATCGAGTTACATTTTTTTAAACATATTTCTCAACAATACGTTTATTTATTATATAATTTTTAACAACAATAATTTGTGAGATGTTTTATGTAGTCATAAAATTTACCATACTTTCGATTAAATCAGAAGGTGCCCAAGACTTTTAATAGTATTTATCTGTTTGCGCAAAACGGTTAGAAAGTCTACAAAAATACATTTATAGTGCTATTCTTGTGAAGAAGAAATAAGTAAAATTGTAAAGTAACCGAATATGGAAAGAGCTGCAATTCTTTATGGGAAACAATTTTTTGTTTTCGAGATCGACAAATTTCTGCGCACAACGCTACCTATCTGAAGATAAAAAAAATATTTTTATGCAACTTTGAACTCCATGACGTCTTCCAATCATGACCAACACTGATTTAAAGAGTCTTTCAGTTTCTAAGGAAAACGTTACGGTGGGAATGTTAAGTGGCATATCACATACAATTTACTGTTCAATAAAATATCGAGTCAACTTGAGATCCAACTAATTCTTATGCAGTACGGGTAGCCTAGCAATTTTATGTTTTATTATTACTGTCATGTTATTCACTGGGATAGTAGTGTATAAATATAAATACACGTACATCCATTTTATTGTAGGACAGTATCAGTATAACTATTTGTAATGTATTATAAAATTGAGTATGCTTTAAGTTAGTTTTTCTATCTTTGGCCAAAAATACGATTTCAGTAACTTGATTGTTAATATTTTTTTAAAGTATTTATTCTCTAGAAAAAAATAAATATTAATTCAACGAGAAATAATATAAAAGTACCTAACTCGCTTGGTAGTAGTAGTTCGTTTTTTGTAATAATTTGGATATTTTTTTAATAAAACATTAAAGAATATTTTGCAAAGAAAAAAGAAGATGGGTGGTAAGACGTAAGTACCCCATTGTATATAAATTTCTATACGTACGAAGTCAATTGTAAACTAATCGATTCAATTTTTTTTTTTTGTATAAGTTGATGAGACGAATACTTTATATTTATCAAGAAGGCGTAGGTTATAAAAATGGACAGAAATAATAAATTTTAAATTATTTCTGTCATCACGGCCATTGACATATTTTATAGACATTCCATTAAAAAAGATAGCCTAGGAAAACGTGAGATACACTTCTGTACTTAATTTTTGTGAAATATTTTCACCTACTGGAAAAGCAATAAAAACCCAATTGTTTTTTATTATTAAAAATTCCGAATTGAAAAATAGTAATATTAATTCGCAGCAGAATTTAATTAAATTTTTTTTACTTGTTGAATTATAAAAAACTTTATGGTTTTCAAGAAAAACTGTATTAACTGACACAAGATTTTAACAGTGTTCATTAGAAAATTCTGATAAATTACAGGATACTATTTTTTATAATACATTACAATATATTACATCCAATATTCCAGGATATAAATAATTTCCAAAACATGTGAAAGAAAGACTTTCTTATGATTAAAATTAAGTTAAATTAATTCAGTGTATAAAATAGATTTTATGTGTTTTGTTGGCAATAGCGCATTATGAATTGTTAATTTGCAAGAGTATATTTTATGTTTAGGCTTGCCCATTCCAAACCGCAATAAAAAACATACCATATTTTAAATTAATTAATTCATTGATTAATTAATTAATAATTAATTAATTATTCATTCATTGTAATATTTGCTACACATTTGGGATACAAATAGTCAGGAATTAATAATAAACTGAAATTAATTAGTGATTAAATTATTTAAATAAAACGTGAAGGCATTATTGATATATGTATTTTTAAAAACTTCATAAGAATTAATTATTGATTTGCAAAATACTCAGTGACATTGAAATACTGAGGTTCTTTATAGCACTGACACAGTATTTCCACACTTGTGGATATATTTTTAACTGAATTTAACGAATTTCCGCTCCTTAATTTAATTTTATTTTGTTACTTAATCAATTAATTAAATGAAATATGTCAAACACTTACGAAAATGTGAAAAATGTTTCTACAAACTACGTTTACATGAAATTTATTGCTGAAAATAATTAATTTTATCACGAAGTGCCCTGATTAAAATTTACTGCTGGTTATACTTAGTTCCTTTTAATTTTGAGGTATTGTAGAATATCTACTTGGATAAATTGGAACTAATAATACAATTACAAAAATATGTATTATTACACAAACTACTCAATAACAAATTACAGGACTAAATTCAGTGCCACGTTTTTAAAAATTTTAGTTGTTTATGAACGTAACTAGCTGACCCGGCAAACGTTATTTTGCCATCTTGTGGAACTGTGGATGGAACAAAATAATATAAAAATCGCGATTAAAAATCAGGGGTTGATCGTATAAGGGTGAAAATTTAGAACTGTATGTATTTTTCAATGCTGAATCATGAAAAAATAAAAACAGAAAATTTTGTCCAAAAATTACAAAAAAAAAATTTGGGGTGGACCACCCTTAAGATTTAGGGGTATGAAAAATAGATGTTGGCCGATTCTCAGACCTACTCAATATGCTCACAAAATTTCATGAGAATCGGTCAAGCCGTTTCGGAGGAGTACGGGAACGAACATTGTGACACGAGAATTTTATATATAAGATGTAATACTTAGAAATAAAGTGGTAAATACAAATAAAATTTCCAATGTTTCGTAACTGAAGAGGTATATTTTGAATACAAATCACGGCGCGTGAGGTCGTTCTGTTTGAACGGTATCGTCCTGTTTAGTTTGCATAATAAAATAGCACATTTTCTCGAAACACTTCAATAATGTATAAGGTGTGGGTATTCGCATAGCTATTGATAAGCAAAGCATTGTTTTAAATACAATGGCTTGGCAACGTTGTGAGAAAGTGTACCTAAATTTACGCTTGACGGACTACCTCGAAGGATTGTCCAAGACACGGAGCTTTTTTATACGGAATTTTTACTAGTTACGGTTAAATAATACGTTCTTGTACAAAGTCCATATAGGAAGGTATGAATTAACCTATAAAAATTGTGTAGTGATAAATAAGTACAGTTTCTGTATTTATTTGCACAAATATTTAAAATTTCTTAATAAAGAAAAATGATAAAATAATCTAAATAAATAAAACTAAGAATGCGTAAAATTAGGAGAAGAGTTGTAGAAATGCATTATCCGGGTGATCGAGGTATCTTGGCCAATAAGATTTTTCTTAACAGGGACTCAATAATTTTCAATCATAGGTTTTTTGTCATATCGGTCAATTTTCAATATATTTATATTTTCTGAAATTCTCGTCCTTAATACGCAAAAAACGGATGGAACCATAGCAATATTTGTTTGACCTTTTTTTTTTTAAATTTCATGTGACTCAAAATTTGAGTAACACTAATGGTATTTGTAAATCGTCATTAGACAGCTACCTACCTTCATTTTTAAGAAAGAATTGTTTTAAACCGTTAATATATCGAAAACCTTTAAGCGAATAAAAAGTGCTATATAAAAAAAAATTCAATATTCTCTACGGTTTCTATGAAATAGGGATATGCGGCTAAGGAAAATGAGTCAGAACTATTTTTTCCCTACATTTGGGTAGCATCCACCAAAAACATGACATGTGTTCAAAGATTAATCCTCTTCAGTTTTTTCTTTTTAATAAAAAGGTTTTCCAAGATATACAGGGTGTCCCGTAAAGTATGTTACAAACTTTGTATGGTGATAGTACATAAAAAAATATGACTAAAAACTCTAATAAACATAACCTCTTAAACGCACCATTTTGAAGTTACAGACCTTCAAAGGTGCAACTATAAAAGTAGTTTTTGTGATGTAACTCTTTGTTGGAAAAAGAAAACTTAATGAAATTTTCAGGGGCTAATCAGCTTTAGGAAATCAATAAATAATGCGGATATGAATAAAATCGAGAAAGCAGAAGGGTGTTTTTTTATCACCCTGTATCCTATTTTTTGCTAAAAAAAATTTTTCTGCAAAGGTACAGCAAGTATCATAAGATTTTTAGAAAGACCATTAAATTTAGAAATTTTTTTGTCTCTTGTGTTTTTTATGTAAAATGTTTAGTTTTCTAGTAAATTTACAAAATGCAGAGAGATGAGTGCTTCCGAATTATTTACATACATTTCTTAAGCCTAGTGAATTTTTAAGAATACAATCAATTTCCAAAATAATTTTTTTAATTAAGTAACCAAAACAGAACTAAAACAAAATATGTTATTATAATAAATGTTGAAATTGACCTCCTTCTGCATCGATACATGCTGTCAGTCTCTTTATAAAGTTAAATCTGACTCTTTGGAATATGAATAGACTATTTCTTATTAAATTAAAGGTTTCTACAATTCGCAGTCTAAGTTGATCTTCTGTATCAACAGGGGTTGCATAAACTTGAGATTTCGCGTGTCCCCAAAGATAAAAATCGACAGGATTCAAGTCCGGTGATCGCGGTGGCCAGGCTATTGGTGCATTATATCCTCTTCCAATCCATCGATTAGGAAACCGCATATGTAGATACTCTCTAACATGAACACTGAAATGCGCAGGTGCCCCGTCATGGAGGTACCACATGTATTGTCTCAAATTTAAAGGAACATTTTCCATTAACTCAGGGAGATGGTTTTCTAGGAAGTTTAAATATTCTACTGCATCAAGCCTTTGAGGTAGAAAGAAAGGCCCGAGCAAATAGTCACCTATTATTCCAGCCCATACGTTGACTGAGAATCGGTGTTGGTGATGACTATCAATGGTAGCATGAGGATTTTCGTCTGACCATGCATGTGCATTGTGCAAGTTCAGTAAACCATCTCGTGTAAAGGTGGCTTCATCGGTAAATAAAATGGAGCTAATAAATTCCACATTATGTTGGTGATGGTTAAGTATTATTCGGCAGAATTCTAGGCGTCGGGGAAGATCTTCAGGCATTAAATGTTGCACTTTTTGGAGATGGTAGGCATAAAGGCCGTTTTCCTTCAAAACACGCCAAACTGACATTCTGGAAAGCTGTAACTGATTAGCTGCCCTTCGCACACTTTCTCCCGGATTTTGTTCAAAAGATCTCAAAATTTGTTCATCTTGCGCGGGTAGTCTTCTAGCAATTCTACCACAATGTATGTAACGGGGTACCACACTACCAGTTTCAATAATCCGTCTGTGAATCCGAGTAAATAATTGTGTAGACGGCTGACGTCTCTGCGGATAACGTTCTATGTATGTTCTTCGAGCAGCTGTTGCATTTCCATTACATAATCCATAAATAAAATGCATTTCGGCATATTCTTGATTAGTAAAACGATTGTTATCCGCCATTGTACTCACAAATTAATAATTCGTCAACAGACACGATTAAAATATGGTAACAAATGTCAACTATGTTAAAAGTGACAGGCGCCTACTTTTTGAATACGTCAAATTTAACACCTAGCGGTGAGTAAACTCCCTTTGCATTTTGTAAATTTATTAGAAAACTAATCATTTTACATAAAAAATGCAAGAGACAAAAAAATTTCTAAATTCAATGGTCTTTCTAAAAATCTTATGATATTTGCTGTATCTTTGCAGAAAAATTTTTTTTGGCAAAAAATAGGATACAGGGTGATAAAAAAACACCCTTCCGCTTTCTCAATTTTATTAATATCCACATTATTTATTGGCTTCCTAAAGCTGACTAGTCCCTGAAAATTTCATTATGTTTTCTTTTTCCAACAAAGAGTTACGTCACAAAAACTACTTTTGTAGTTGCACCTTTTAAGGCCTATAACTTCAAAACGGTGCGTTTAAGAGGTTATGTTTATTAGAGTTTTTAGTCATATTTTTTTATGTACTATCACCACCCAAAGTTTGTAACATACTTTACGGGACACCCTGTATATACATACACCCTGTGTGTCATACACGCATGTGAATTATTTGTCAATGCTTGATGCTACTTCGGAAAATTGTATAGAAACACAAATTTCAGTTAACAATTTTTGTTTTATATCTCTTTTTTACACTAGATATCATAAAATGGTTTATATATTCTGCCGACACTTTTTTTAAATACAGGGTAGATATAAATACATAAATAAATGCATTTATATCTATGTTTTATTCTATCCATGATTTTTATGTAGTCCCTTGTGACAAAGAATAATACTTTTACATTTAAGCGTAATCTCCGTAATCTTTTACACTACGATCATGTGTTGCACAGCGCTCCACCAGTTAATTTATTTTCAGGTTCGTGGACAGTAAAAAATCAAGGGATCTGTGTCTCTATTTTTAAAAGGGATTACCCAAGTATGGCTCACACAAGCTTGATATCTTTTACATGAATATATAATTAAAGCCCCATATATCCTTACATTTTTACGATTTTATGTAAATATGACTGAAGGTAACGTTCTACTCTGTTATTGTTTGCGCTGAAATTTATTACTACGTTAAAAATATTAATCTGATTAGAATTATGCAAAAAATGTTTCTAATATTCTCGAGTAAAGTTAAGTATAAGTGCGTACGACATTTGTTGAAACAAAATTCCAAGAAGACCTCTTGCGTCATTTTTCTGAAATTAACCTCATTCGACACCTGAGGTAGAAAGACATTGATGGAAAACTTCAAGGCAGGCCCCTGTCGCAGTAAATTGTTACTGTATTTCCAATAACAAAACTTTATTGGGTTATTCTTTTCTTGGGATTCTATTTCAACAAATATTGTACAGACTGTATGCTATTTGCTACCAAATAATATCTGGACATGTTAAAGAAATAACTTCTAAGACGACCTAAAATAAAGATAAAGAATAGTGTATCCAAAAGGTCCTGATGAAAGATATACTGACCTATTGTGTTTTTTTAATTTATTATCTTTAAAGGAAAATAAAAGTATAAGTGTATGCACAAAATAAGTCTCGCTCATTTTACAGAAGTATTAATACGTAAGCCAGTCTATGTGAGAACGCTGTTTCTTTTTATGAACAAATTATAATTTTAATCTTAAATATGATTCTCATTACGTCAACAATGAGTCAGCTACAAAAACATTCGTAGAATTATTGCCGCTTGCACTATCACTGTCGATTTTCATTTTATCATCAAGCTTCTGAAAGTGTGACAATTGGTTATATTCTAGTGTTTATTCTGAATGTTCAGTTTTAATAGGGTCAGGTCTTGTTAAATTGTCAACAGAAAAACATCATTTTCTGATGTAGTGAAAATATTTTGGAAGTAACTAACTAATATTGGTAGGGGTTCTTAAAACTTAATAAGCTAGTGTTTTCAGCTGTCATTCATTCAACGATTATTTTTTATCAAGATTTCCGTTCACAGTTAATTGCGTAAGAAACTTTTTGTTAAATAACTTCATAATTAGAATCCAGTTTTGTCTCAGAATGCCTGTACCGTTATCGGTCATTCGTTTTAAATTGTAGGGAAGCGAATAACTGCCAGGTACACAGCATTTTAATTACATTCTAGATAGCTGACCGTAACACGGAAGGAAATTGATGAAATTTTATTTGAAGCTATAATCAGTTACCTCACATTTGATTAAATTTTGATATCTTTCAAAAAAATTTTCACTAATACCATCAGACTTTAAATTTATTAAAGCATTAAATACATATGTTTGTTGTTTTTTTTTTTCGTTACGAATTTATTCAATATTAATAGAGAAAAAGCATAAGGGTCGGTTCTTAGAACTGTAATTTTTTTTTATACGTATTTCCCAAAATAAATTCACCACAGTAATGCGGGTTTATAAACTTGTTGAATAAATAAAGGCTATTTTTTTGGCACCATATTCACTTTTGTATACAATTATATCGACCATTGGCGGAGACGAAGGGAAGCACAGTCACTGAAAATTTGGGAGGATAATTTGGTTCGTAATTATTCAAACTGTCAAAAAGTGAAACAAACTTCAAAGATAATATAGTACTCGTCTATTTAAGAGAAAATATTCCTATGAATCCCCAAAATGCGCTATGAAATTGATAAATTAAAACATAGAAAGTTGAATTTTATTTCGCCATAGAATTTTTCAAACTCGTGTTAAATCTTCGATAGTGCTGAAATATAACTGACGTAGTTTAGGATCAGGTGTGGCAGAATGGGAAGAACTTTTCCAACTTTTAAGTTGAAATTTATAAATAAATATTAACGAATTGTTACATTTAATCGGTTTTAAAAGTTTCTTTAATTTACCATGTCAGAAGTTGTAACTTTTTGAAATATATTTTTGAGAACTTTTTCTCTTGTGTTAGCAGCTTTGAATTTTTTTTCTTCTTTTTTTACTCTTTTTTTCAAAGAAATATCTCATCCATCTTATTTCAAAAACTAATTTTTTAGTCCAAAATAAGTTTGAATAAATTAAAAATAAGTCTAAAAATATTGTTTTCTCTAAGTTACAATTAGCTACCAAATGCATTGTTCAATAAAACATTCCCCCTTTAGATTATGTTGCTAAAATATATGCCCCATGTCAAATTCATGCAATATATTTAAGTAACTGCAACAAATATGCTGCTGGTCTTTGAAAAAGGCAATAAAGAATTATAATACAGTAATCTTAAACTGTTGTCCTCTACAAAAACAATTTGTTTGGAATTTCTGCTATTACATCCTTCTGTTTAATTATTATTTACATGAAAAAGGAAGATAAAGTGAACAGTTATATCTTGTATACTATTTACTGTTTACTTTAATTGTGGAGTAATTATTATGAAGACCTTCAATTAATTAGTAAGTAAATAAAATGGCATTAAAACGAATATACGATTATATTTTAAATTCTTAGTAGTAAAGTCATCTCGATGGTGTAATTTGTATGTTTTTTCTCCAGAATAACATAATTTTAATACAAGTTAATCATATATTATTTAAATCAAATTGTAGTTAAATACCTACTAACTTTAAAATATTGCGAACCTACTATAATAAAATTAATTAGGTAGCTATTTACATAGATAAGCAACAGTAACGGAAATTAGTTGACATTATGATTTAAATAGTTTTAATTTATAATTAAAATAATGATTAGGATTTATTATCACAGTAAAAACCCAGGAAGGAGTAAATTATTTAAGTTTAAGGAATTTTATATCGAATTAGAATAAATGTCATTAAAACTTCTGGAACAAAAAATAATTTAAATGGTCAAATGAAGGAAATTCGAAATTGAGAGTTTAGAGATTTTTATACAGATTCGGTATACGATGAGGCTGCTGAATCAGCGACTTGGCTTCAAAAGTGGGGATAAAAGTAACTTTTTTAATGAACTCGGTATAATGAAACATACTGGAAATTTTATACGAGTCATATGAAAAATTCTAGGCCTTACACATTACCAGTGAAGATACATCTATATCACAACAAACTTAAATGTTTCAAAAATCAGTTTGTCAATATATAGCAAATATAGAAATAGAACCATAAAATTCACTTTTTTATGTTAAGGTTTGATTACTAAGATCAGATCACCCATATTTCGTCCTCTCTAACGGTTCTTCTTTTATTAGCTCACGCTAACATACCATCGACCCTTTGGGATTGGGTTCAAAGACTCACCAGACTCATCGTGGACTGGACACAGAGTGAAGTCTCTTGCTGATCAGCCTGCTCCCAATGCTGCTCCCGCTAGCTCAATCTCGGAGTTTATCATGTGTGACACGCTCTTTTCGTTGTCCATAACTTCTAGTATATTCTCCTGATAACCCTTTGCACTGAGGCTTTCAGCTGAGCACTGTTTTGTTTTCAGCACTTTTTGTGTTTTGACACTTTTCGTATCCTTTCACTGCTTTTGGGTTTGACTAAAGACTGAAGAGTAGGTACTTCGTTTTAGACTAAAGCGCTCAACTATTTATATCCATAGTTAATCCTGACCCATATGGATGTTAGATTAATGATGTAAGTCTAAACATGAGCTAGCTACAATTTTGTTACTGATTATAAGAAATTTGACCCCTTTTTTTTATGAGATAGTTCTGCGTTCTGCAGGGTTTCCGAATTCTCTTTGGATTTGTACTATCTTCGAACTGCCCGAAACATGTGAAAATTTGGATTCATCTGACGCTGTCTGGGTATCTGTAATGACAAGTCTTGAGCAGTTTACTACTGTACGAACGATTTATGGTGTAGGATTCCAAACACGGATAATTTTCGCTTTCGCACTTCAGCAGCTTATGGTTGGTTTATAAAAAAGTATTAGTCCTAACTTAGCCTTAACTTAACCTTAATCTTAGTCTTAAAAATTTAAATGTACAAAATGTAATGTATAGAACTAGGGTAAGGTTAAGATTTTTATAAACCGATACATTACACTCTGTACATTTAACTTTTTAGGATTAAGATTAAGGTTAAGTTACGGCTAAGTTAGAACTAATACTTTTTTATAAACCAACCATAACAATACCATAAAACGTCAATATACTTTTACGACCTCTGCTTCACTGAAAAATACCTGTCAGCAGTTAAAAATCGCGAAGATGTCTGACTGAAACCATTCAGTATGTAAATAAACCTCGTGCCTCTCCTACCCAACCCATATTGCAGGAATCCTTAATGAAGTACGGACTACGTGGTGTAGGCATACCTATATTTTTTCTGAGGTGTGCAGGATAATAATTATTTTAAATGCGAAGGACGTATATATGCAACAACAAAGCCATTAAACTGTTACTCGCAGCGATTAACTCTGCACGTAAAATATTTAAAGCAGGTGTTACATGTGCATACATGTGTAAGTGAACTGAAAGTACATGTCAGGACCGTATGCAAATGGAACAAAAATTAGGCACATTTGGCAAGGTATATTAGCTACAATTTAAACGATCTGACTACATATTTTTTTGGGTGACTAGTGTGGATACAGTTCATTTTTAGAATCTAAGAAACATAAATTATTGCATAACTTTTATTGAAATTAGTCACATAAGTACAAAGTATATTAATCCATTCTTTGTCACGTTCTGCAGAGGCAGGTAGCGCGTTTTTTACTAGTTATAAGAATTGTAATTATTCGGTTGAATAAATACAATGACTTTTATATTTCCTTTTTGCACAACATATTTTTACGAAATATTTTTAAAAATGTATAAAGGAACATATTAGAAAGTAGCGGTATTGTATATAAATATTGCACACTTTACAATACAATAAAGTTAAATAAAAAAACATATAAGCATGGTCCATGTGACTATTTGTTTTGGTAGTTGTTTTATAAAGTGAGACTTTTCGATTATTTTCTAATAAACAGTAAAACATTTATTTATTATTATCGACAAATTAATTTAACATCAATATTGTCACAAAATTCAGTAAAAACCGAAAAAAGTAACAAGGTTTGAACGACCATAACTCAGTCTATTTTCATTGAAACTTTTATAACCCACCATTTTGTAGGAAATTTTATATACTTTTTTTTCTTTTATTTAATATTTTAATAATTATTAATAAATTAAAGCAATAACACCAATCTTTTAAATTAAGAGGTGCTAGCGTCTTTGAAGTCTTTTTACTATATTTTAAAGGTATCTAACTTTACATATAAGCTTCCTAAATGTTGATATTGAGGAAATCAACTAGATACTCTATAGACTAGATGTCCCAACTAGCTAAGAATTATACCACTGGCTGGAAATAAATATCTATTCAAAATGAAATGGCAATTTTAATCTTTGAAAATATTTATTATGTACTTTTTTGTTCTTTCATCACCTACATTATTACAAAGAGATCAGGAAGCCTCCTTTTGCATGGCATTAATAAATATTAACATAACAAAATATTCTTAGCATTATTATAATTACATTTTAAATACCTACTGCCAAAGGTTTTTTTCTGTGCGATATTTGAACTTACCAAATAAGCAGGTAAGTAATATTTAATTTATTGACATTGAAAAGATCTTACTTATTTCTTCCTGATGACCTTCATTTTACATGTTTGTTTATTGTCTGTCATATTTAAGACCACTACAAAGGAAATAATGTAATAATTTAGTTTTTACGACAATCAGCACAACATTCCGCAAATCGACTGATAATTGAAACAAATAATAGTTGGTTTAATTATCTGTTATCGTTGTATGCATTCCGAATAGAATGCATTGTTAATAACACAAACTTCTATTAGCCGAGATATCTTAACAATTTTATAAAAGATAAAGATAATAAATAAACTACGCGGTAAACTGTCGGAAAATTTATTGCCAGTATAGGTTGATATATATTTCTTTTCATACGCTATAAATCAATAATTTATTATTTAAACTAGGTATTAATATTTTCAAATACCGTACAGTTATATCTAGGAGATAAATATGTCTCGAATTGTTTACTTCTGACATAGTTCAAGTTTTCCGTTTACGTGGCAATTTTGTCAAAATAAACAATAAATTTTTACTTTAAAAGGGGTTGTCAAAGGTTGACCCTTATAAATATATGTTTATTTCATCAAAGATGAAAAAAGTAGAGACAGAAATCATGATAATATAATTCAATGAAATTTTCTTTTAACACTTGTTTAAGTCTATATATATTCACATTTTTAAATATACGTCAAATAAAAGGCGACAAAAACGCTACATTATATATTATAATTTTGAGAAAAATATTAATACCTACTTATCTATTTAAAAGGGTATAAAATATCCATTTTACTAAATTTGGGACAAATGAAGCCAACAAAAGAAATTTATTTCCATAATATCAACCAATAATACTGGAAACATAAGTTCTTTATTTTAATTTACTTTGAGTAAGATAATTTATTACTTATGTGCAACATTCCTTATGCTCCAAAAAAAATGTGAATGAAAAAGGAACTTGTCTATTTAAAGGAAGAAAAGCTATTAATTTCTTTCTTTTAAAAGCTATCGAACGCAAGAAAACTCCGCTACATAAAAATATTAATTTCATACATGAATAAATCATAAGGTATTTTCCTGTTATTTCAATGCACTTGCGGCGTGCGGCAAATTTCTACTATGTTAATTACACTGAAATATCTTGTGGTACGTTTCGATTTTCATTAGAAAATATGCAAAGAAACAATATGAGCGAAATCAACTATTATATAGGTTGTTCTGATATTAAACCTGTCAAACAGAAACGTGCATATATTTATGTTAAAATGGTTATAATTATTATTTAGTGAAATGTTAATGTAAGATACTATTGCGTCTTATCATGTTAATTTTGAATCGCGGGGAATAGTAGAATACAAAATAATATTGCTGCAATTATGGCATTTTTATTTTACTATAAAGTTCAAACAATGTACACAAAAATAGATAAATCTTAAACATTGTTAATGTAAGTATTACATGTACAACATGTACAGATCTTTCTTAAATGATTACAAGCCACGTTATCGCATAGGCAACCAACATTGCATAATTGGTACTGTCAACTAATCATCCTTAATTTTTAACCTCACCAATATTAATGATTCACTTACAATGAACAGTGACAAACCGTTGCTCGAGATAATGCGATCGCTGATTGGTAATAATAAAATCTCGTGAAACATTATGATCTTATTGTTTTAATAATTGGAATTTTACCGAAATTTATTGCCAACTTAAAGTTACTGTTCCAAACAAAATTAGTTTTCATTTACGAATGCTCTGCATTAGCTAAGCGGTTCATCATCTGGCTGATTGTATATAAAACATTTTCCTTATATTCTTTAAAGTGTAATTTTAACCGCCCCTATGGAACGTAAGAAACATAAGGCAGACTCTATTAAAGTGTCAATTAGTGTAAAACAGACACTGCCACCAATTCTTCTCTGAAACACACAGAAGCGATATGTTTCGTAGACATATACTTGTAAATCGGATCTATAGAATCAAATTTACAACATAAATTATATTTTCCTTTATAACAAAGAGTGATAAAATGATATGAATAATGGCAAATACTCACGAAATTCATATAATTAATAGTAATAAATAAATATTTCTGTATTAGAGTGACAATTTTATTTGTCAAGTAATTTTGTACTAGTCATTAAACAAAATATATTTCGTTTTTCTGTGGTTGAAATTGTTCTCCAAAATTATATAAAAATACGATATATTGTATTTTGAATTTCTGCCAGATATTAGAAGAAGTTTGTAGGCTCTAAAAAAATGAGTTATTGCTTTATGTTACCCGGATTTTCCGTTAAAAATTTTTTATAATTGAAATAAAATGCTGTTGACATGACTTTCCTCAACTGCTCGAAATCATCCCTATACAGGTGTGTTTCTAAACGAACTGTACATACTGTAATGACTTTACAATCTAGGAGACTACCAAAAAAAGATTTTTGGTTCAAAATTAGTACATATTCAAGGTGATTTTTGAATTTCCGCTAAAATTTATTTTGGCTCTAGCTTTGTAGTAATTTGTGGAAATTAATAATAATTGCAGACCAACCAGAATTTCAACAATCTACTATTCTTACAGCAACGAAAAACAACTTTACGAAATGCCTAATATTTTAATCTAATGTAGAAACTAACCTAATCAAATAAAAATAACAACAACAAAAATGTGGAAATATATATGGTTTCCTGTAATGCTTTCACATTAATATTTAGTATTTTTTTATCTTGTGTATAAAACTGAACTATTATTGTACCAAACTGAAATACAAATATATTAGCTTGATAAGAAATATTGAAAAACTCATTTAAAAATTTTATATCTGAGTTTCATTCATTCAGAAATTGAGTGAATTGAGAGAAATTATGTGACCGCAAAACCAAATGCGTGATTTTTGTCACTGGTTCACATACTTCCAGTATGCTCTATTAGACTATATATTACTATAGTAGAAAAATATATACAGAGCTTTTTCGATGTGACAAGTAAATAAACAAATTCGAATAAAATTTGGCTTTTTTTACTCTGTAATGTGTATAAATTACAGGAAGTTGTCGTAAAATTATTATGGAAATACGAAAATATTAGTTCTAACTGTTCCCATATGTTGAAGTAATATTGAAATTGTGTGTAATCAAAATTGCAATGTTAATTCAAAAGTGATGAAAACAACAATTTTTTCATGTACTTCCAATATGCTATATGAAATAGGAAAAATTATATAGGACAACTTTTTTAGAGGAACACAAACGAATAGAACATTTTCCAATACGCTTTTTGTCTTCTAGACTTGTCTTCAAAAATTGATCGACATTCAGTGGTACATAATATACAGGGTGATTCACAAATGGTGGCCAAAAGTGAAACCTCGTATTTTTTGGTGAATTTTAAGGGGAGTGTTTCCCATAAAGTTTTTATCTAGGACGCTTCGTTAAAAAGATACAGGGTGTTAAACTTCAAAACATATTTTTTATTTTTTTAAATAATTTAGAAATAATTTGAAATGGAGCACATCTATTCATGTAAACATTATCGAAAATCTGAGGGCTTTTCCTAAAATTTGCATGCTCCAGTGGCGGAGATACAGGGTGTAGGTGGCATATTTTTTTAAATAAAATAGTACGCCACTGTTACCGTAAGGTAACAATCATATTTTCGGATTCGGCTTTCAATTTTCTACAAATTACTACTCTCTTACGTTTTTCGAAAAAAGCCTGATTTTCGAGTAAATCTTAAAAAACGAACTGAGAACACACTTCGATATTCGAATATAATGCTTTTTAAAATTACCTAGTGGGCTGCGATAGCAACTTTGACATTCTGAGCAGTTAAAAGAAATAATAAATAATGATTTTCATCAGATTTAAGCAACAATAAATTTCGAACAGATTACATTTTCGTTACTACTACTTTCGTGCCTGTGTTCGTGGAAATGAAGGTATTTTTGAGTATTTACTCATATAAAATCATTAAAATGATTACTAATGTTATTAATTTCTTTATTCGAATAAATAACTGAAATAAATCAATTCTCAAAAGTGGTTCAGAAGCTACAACTAAAATAAGTTTTAGTGAAACTTAAAAATAATTTTATACATTCACAAATTTTGATGAAGGACTTTTTTAAATAGTCATCCTTTACTTGCATATTTCACCTCACTCTGCTATTATAATAAAACACCCTGTACAAGTTCTTTTCGTAATTTTTTCTATTTAGTAAGCGTCAAATTTTCGGACACCAGAACGCCCTGTAGAAGTTTACTAAAAGTTTTAAACCATTTTTACTATTTAGCTAGGTACTAAATTTAATATGTATTGAAATATGTTCCGCATTTTTGTTTGCAGTCAACTTTCTTGGTACACACTCGTTACATTATAGCTACTTCCAAGTTCGTGTGTTAATGTTTAAGCAGAACAGGCGAATTACAATGGACTTCACTCCGGTGGCCACCTCATTTTGGGAATAAAATTTTAATATCCCGCCACATCTATATTTAGAAAGCCCGGCCGAACTTCATTTTCCGTTGCAATTTTTTTAAGCGGTTGCGCGTTCCTCCGCCCAATATGTTCTTCCTCTTGTCCGCGTTCCATTCATATTCGGCACGAAGAGGCATATGTGCCGGTATAGGGTGACCATTGCGGGTCAATGGCAGGATGCAGGTACAGCTACAGGCTGAGGTTCAGCATCAACAGACATATTACATCCGCTCCCATTTTTACCCATAAAACGCGTACACCAAGAAAATGGTATTGGTCGGCTTTGATGGGAGGTGATGATTTTGGGATCATTACGTATTTCTTAATAATAATTAATCAGTTACTTACAATTTGCAAAGAGAATTATTATGGGTTCTAAAAAAAAGGTTGGAGAAATGCGTTATTTAAACCCTCTTTTCCAGATTTAAATTGTGTTTACTAAAAACTTAATTCCTAGTATTTCCTAATATTAACCTTAAATTATTTCTTTATATGAAACATGTAAAATAGTGACATTTTAAAATTTTAAGCAAAAACGAAATGTTTAGACGAACGCCTTCCTACATTGTAAAAATTTCAATCAAATTCACTCAATTTTACACTAAACAATAGGTGTCAGTGAAAGCAATATAGGTTCGCTGTGAATCCATTGAGTAAATTTATTGAATACATTTTCACTCGATATTGTGATTGTGATTCACTCATTTGTGGTTACATTTAAACTAAACCTGAGTACTTTCACTCAAATATAGGTACTAAATCACGTAAACTCACATTTGGTGCACTTAGTACCACATACATATTGCTTCTGTAATCTCGATCACAGTTGAAAAGGGCCCGGTAGATGCTCCAGAAAAGTGTGATCGCCTGGAGCACAGGCCTTGCTGCGGGTGGTGGGTCTCTGCTGGCGGGTCTCAGCCAGGACAGGAGGAGGTCACCGCGAACTGAATTAATTTCAACACTGTATATCCCAATTAATCATTTATGAGTGATTTATTTATGCACTCAATATTTAGTTAATTAAAAACCAAGTCTTACTAAAAAATGACTCGATAACAGTTAAATTTAATTCATACAAGAGAAAAAGTAAACTCTAAATTGGTTTTATATACATTAGAATAGAGTCAAAAGTCGCCCAATTCATGGTTGGCAGTAACTCGGATTTGAGTAAAACTCACTAATTTCTGATGCAATAGTTTCACTTAGTTGTACTCATACTAATATAGTGAAAATTTCACTCAATCGGATGTGGACAGAAATTGATACATTATTGAGTATAACTGAGTGAAATTTGAGTGAAATTTTGTTACAGTCTATTCAATAATCTATCAATTTCTGTCCACACCCGATTCAGTAAAATTTTCACTCTATTAGTATGAGCACAATTAAAATTTTATGAGTGAAATTATTGCCACAGAAGTGAGTGAATTTTACTCAAATTCAAGTTTCTGCCATCTATCAAGTGAGTGGCTTTTGACTCTATTCTGAGTTGGAGGGCGTGGACAGAAATTGATACATTGTTGAGTGAAATTGAGCGAAAAAGAGTGAAATTTTGTTTACAGTGTATTATACTTATAGTTATTAACGATTTTCAATAAGACGTGAAACTGAATTTGGTATTTGACATAAAAACTGAAACAATACATTTTACGTTAGACACGTGAACTGTTTTCTCGGTGTACCATCCATCTGCAAATATTAATGAGATATTGATATACACGCAATAAATGCAACCTGTATCTATTTTGCTACGTATAATTTTATTAGATATCCTGTCTTTCTCAATAATATAATGTAGTTGCGTAGTGAAACTAATTGAAACTACGAAGCAGGTGCATAGCTATTTCAGAACATAATGAAATATTATTTCCTTAATGGAGAGCTACTTATCTATGCATGAATAAATACGAAATGTACACATTATAATACTTTTTAAGTAATCATCGAAATCCTGAGTACTACAATTTACCTTGCAGTTCGATATTGAAAGCATATAATAAGTTCTGTAAGACCTCGATTCCACTGACTGATCAATGGACTTTATTCAATATAAGATATTTAATAAATCATCATTAATATGGCTTCCGTCGTTTTAAAAAAATATTGAGAGTACCATTTGAGAGTCAGAAGGTCATATTTTAACTAATGAAACTGTGTTCCAGTTTATTGTGAAGTTGAGATGTGACTCAAATATAATTTTTTCTCTTTTAGGTATTCAATAGCAATGACAATTAACTTATTATGTATATGTTATAGGTTATATCTCACTCACAAAACCTCACGTCACATTCGTCATCGCCTAGTGACGTCACTAGCAGTGGTTTAGTCGGTCTCTAATGGTAAACGATAGAAGTCGTCGTGTATTGTTCGTAGCAGGCGTGTTCTTTAAAAGGATTCTAGCTTAATTTTAAATAAAATCAAAAAATAGTCAGTGGTAGTAAATAATTTCAAATGTAATTATGTTACTACACTAAAAAAATTTCACTCAAATTTCACTCAATTTTACTCAATGAAATGTATCAATTTCTGTCCACTCCCGATTAAGTGAAATTTTCACTCTAATAGTATGAGTACAACTGAGTGAAACTATTGCATCAGAAATGAGTGAATTTTACTCAAATTCTAGTTACTGCTAACTACCAATTGAGCGACTTTTGACTCTATTCCGAGTATATAAATCCAATTTACAGCTGACTTTTCCCCTAATATGATTTAAATTTAACTGTTATTGAGTCATTTTTTAGTCAGACTTGGTTTTTAATTAACTAAATATTAAGTGCAAAAATAAATCATTAATTAGGGCAGTGTTGAAATGAATTCACTTTGCGGGGCCTCCTCCTGTCCTGGCTGAGATCCGCCAGCTGAGACCTGCCGCCGCAGGGTAAGGCTTGTTCTCCTGGCAATCACGGATTTCTGGAGCATCTAACGGGCCCCTATCAACTGTGGTCGAGATTACAGAAGCAATATGTAAGTGGTGCCATCTTCACGGCAACACTCAAATTACTCGAAATTAATATACATTTAAACTCACTCAGTAATGAGGACATTTACTCCGATTTAGGTACAAGTGCACCAAATACGAGTTTACGTGAAGAATTTATTTAAGGAGTACCTATATTTGAGTGAAAGTACTGAGTTTTAGTTTAAATATAATCACAAATGAGTAAAATTACCAAAATACCCAATATTGAGTGAAAATGTACTCAATAGTTTCACTCAATGAATTCACTCCGAACCTTTACTGCTTTCACTTCTTGTAAATTAATGGCATTAGTGCAATGTCCTCAATTTCATCAATTTCAATGATTTTATGTGACAAATTCAATGACAGCGAGACACTGATATACTGCACATCAAGTAATCAACAGTGGTACATTTTGACAATGAAATGAACCACTATCATCACTTTTTTATTATATTTACGCCACATTTTCGTTCTGAGTAAGTACATATTGCTTCGTTGTACTACAGAGTGATGTATCAGTTACACTAAGGTGGAGCACGCTCGAACTGCATTTTGAGTAGAAAACTATCGCCCCAGGTAGCATACATGTACTGTAATTACTGTAAATTTTCCTAGAAGCAACTTTTGTTCCCACAAACTAGAGTCTCTAACCATCTACTTCATTTCAGGAACGTGATGAGACAATGCAATTTGCCTCAGACATGAACTTGATGACACGAATGAAACGACTACTGAAGATGATATCTCGGACTACCAGCATTTTCAAGGATGTTATCCTAGCCCCCATCTTACAGATTTTTATATTATTTGACACGCAACCCTTCGTTAACATAAAGGGTCTAGATTGGGAAAAGTACGGTTGAGTGGTGTGCCGGAAGCAAGTGCCCTTCATTTACTCTCTTCCTGTCTGGTGGAAGTCCTAGCCCATTTTTGAGCAATTAGTAAACAAGGAAAACGCTTCAGTAATATATTTGTAACGGTTAGGACGAGTATTCTTAATTATGTGTGAGTGAGTCTCTTTGTATGTACGAATTAAAAGCTTTATGTCCATAATAAATCGACAATTAAACAAAGCGGTCATACTGTTCTCAATTTTAATCTTAACTAAAATTATTAGACCAAACTCAACGGTTCTTGAAATAGAAAGTTCTAAATTTAAAATATTCATATAATATTTATTTATTTCTTTATTTAAAATACACATTCAACAGGCGATGCCCAATAACAGGATATGTTAAATCTAGTAATAAAATATAAAAAGTTAAAAGAGAAAAAAATTAACTATGAAGAAATAGAAAAAATATAAAAATAGTACAAACTTACAAATAACACAAAAATTAAGAACAAAATAAAAAGGCAACAAACTATAAAAGACAGACTATTTATTTTATTCTAAAAAGCAACACAATCTTTTCTTTACAATGTATATTATAAAACAAACATTTCAAAATGGTTTACATATTCTGGGTTGAAAAAACTACTTATGCTGATATCTAGCTAAACTTTGTAGTACTAAATTTGCAAATATCTACTCTTTGTTTGCTTCTGGTGCTTATTGGGGTACCTACTTCCTAATTTGTTTGAGCCATCAGATATCTTGATTCTCCTTTTACTTGTTTGCGTCGTCCAGTAGGTTACCTTCTCCCTATCACTTTTATTTGTTTGGTGTGTTATTGTGGACAAAAACCCAGTTCTGTTTTATTTTTGACATCCTTGGATTGTCTATGTAGATTGATTTTCTTCTTTTATTTGTTATATTTCGTCTTTTATTTGCAGATTTCGGTTCCTTTTTTGTTGTTTTCTTTATTTGTTTCTTTTATCGCAGCCTTTTACTTGTCAGTTAGAACCTCACTTTACTTTTTGGTAAGTACTATTTTTAATTTGACCTACGTGAATGTTATTATTATATTTTAATCTGATTCATACATTCAATTGTTTTTTTTTGTTACAGATAGGTGTTTTTAAATTAATAATATTCTGGCAAGTTTACAAAACAAATGAGCATTTTCTGCAATTCCACGCCGTATGTTTTTTTTTTATGGGAAATGCTTGATTGTGCCCTTAAATCTGCCATTATTTTTACATAGCTTGACTACATCCGATTTCAAAGGATTAAAGGCGGTTATAAATAATAGGCAGAAACTGTAAAGCATTTTGAAAGGTTACACAGTGCTATTAATTCTAATTACCAAGACCAAATCCATAAACTATCTTCAAATTATTAAGACAGCTATAAGTACTAAATTGGTGACTCAGTCCAGTAAACTTGGTCAAGCAATATGTTCTACCCATGACATCACTGCATCACGCAAACTATAGCAGTCCGTCTCAAAATAAAGGACTACATATTGAGCGGTCACGTGACTGTTATATATTTTTCATGATATGAAATTAGTCAGAGAGGGGCGCGAGTAATTATTACCATGAAAGACTCGTTAACTGATTTAACAACCGTCATCATTGAATTGCAGAGGTTAAGTTCAGTTGACATGCCGTCGCTTTAATCGATGTAACATTGTCAAGGAATTGTTAAACGACAAACATAACGTCTCATATTTAAATTGTGCCTCTCTAGAAATCTTACAACATGGGCAGATTCTCGAAAATAGTATTCACCTTTGTTGGAAGGTTAGAAGATACCACTAATAAGGGTAAAAACTGTGCTTCAGTGTAAAGAAAATAACACCCTATTTAAAATATATAGGGTGTCCGGGAAAATGTGGGAAATCTCTCGGGTGTAGATAGAACATGAAAAAATAAGATGACAAGTTCCTATAATTTTTTTTCGTATAGGCCCTCCGTACGGAGCTATGTGTCCCTGAAAAACGCCGCTCGAAATCGGTTTTTAATATAATTTAATAAAAGTTTTATGTAAAGACCTCTTAAAATAGTATCCTTGAAACATATTTAGCATTTTTTAATTTACCAGGGACGCGCTAAACTTTACAACTTAGTGCCTAAATTGTTAACATCCTGTATGATAATGACTTTAAAATAATAAATCTGGGTAGCTTCAACCTTAGCCTTAAAAAATGTACTCTTGTTTATTGTCGATAAAATGAATTGTTTACGAGAAAAAGAATAATAAACGGATTCAGGTTTTATTTTTAACAAAAAGGGCCATGATTTCTATTTTTTGTTCTCGACAACAAAGTGCTTTACGAAAGTCATTCAAACGACAGGAAAGTTCCATTGTAAGATGTTTAATCAAAAAAAAAACAGTGGTGTTCCAGGAGGCACCTTAACGAAATTATTGTAAAACTGCATAAGAGGGCTCCGTGAAGTCTAATAACCCAGTGTTGTTTCTTATCATATCACAATGAAACGTGATTCTCTGTAGAAGTTCCTCCCTAGTGTCGATTGGAGTGGAATACACTAATTGTTTGAGGTATCGCCACAGGTAAAAATCCAGAGGCGTTAGATCGGGCGATCGAAGAGGCCAAGTATTAGGCTCTCCTCTACCTATCCAACGGTTTGGATAGACGGTATTCAGGTGCTCCGTAATGAGGTGATGCCCCGTCGTGCATGGAGTACATGTTTCGGCGGGTTTCAATTGGTAAGTGTTCTATTAAATCTTGAAAATCGTTCTGAAGGAACTCCAAATAAAGTTGTCCATTCAATCTTACCGGCAATACAAATCGTTCAATAAAAAAATTGCGAATCATTCCTGCCCCGATGTTAATTGATTGGAACTGATGTTGATGATGCAAAACAAAAGTGGCATGAGGATTTTCATCAGCCCATACATGTGTATTGTGTAAATCGGTGATACCATTTTTGGTAAACCTTGCTTCATCCGTAAAGAAAATAGTGCTAATGAAGTTTACATTATTTCGTTGCTGATCCAATAGCCAGTTTGCAAACTGTATTCTACGAGGAAAATCTTCAGGAATCAGTTCACGTAGTTTTTACAAATGGTATGGATGTAACATCTGTTCTTAAAGAACTTCATGTATTTATTATTGTTTTCGATACTGTGCTGATAATTTTCGGGTGCTCGTTGATGGAGTGTCTTCTAAAGTAATTAAAATATTTTCCTCTAATTGCGACGTGCGTACGGTTCTTCTCAGACCAGCATCAGTACTACTTTTTCCAAATTTTCCTACAAATATGAAGAAAGTCAATAACATGTATTAATTACCTTATTAACTGGAATCGCCAGCCATTCTCCCTTAGACTTTGGTCAACTCGTTCTGGTCTTCTGGTTTGGCGGAGCACGATTGGGAAATCTGTCGTGAGATTCATATCTGCATACTCAATAAACGAGTATTCCATATTTCGAACTAATTCACCATGAAATCCAAAAATCGGTAAAGTAATAACGAAGTAAAGGATCAATGAGTCAGCGTTGCCACTTTGTTGTCGAGAAAAAAATAGAAATCATGGCCCTTTTTATTAAAAATAAAACATGAATTCGTTTATTATTCTTTTTCTCGTAAACGGTTCATTTTATCGACAATCAACGAGAGTACCTTTTTTAGTCTAAGGTTGAAACTACCAAGATTTATTATTTTAAAGTCTTGTCATCTTATGTTTTCATGTTCTATCTGCACCCGAGAGATTTCCCACATTTTTCCGGACAACCTGTATATACTTTATACGACTGTAACGATTGTCTTAAAATAGGAAAATATATTCTAATTCTGCAGAATATAAATAGTTGCTTATAAAACCATAAACAGCCAACCAGGTTTGTATGCTTGACTGCCTCCCAACGTGAAGCTTTATGTGAAAAGAAAAACCGAGACATTCTCTGGTGAACTCTAAGACATAAACCAGAACTCCAGACAAAAAACTTTAAGAGGCTGATGGGGTACGCCACGATAAAGACATTTTAATAATATACTCGGGACCCTCGATTTATAGTCACTTGAAACACGTTCCGTCTGGTTGTAGGAAAAAGTAAATAATAACAATTAGTCTAACAAATCTAGGTAGCTTCTATGCAATTTGCTGTACGCCAGATTCTATAATGATATTCCATGAGAAACGTAGAAGTAACGTTAACGAAAATATAATGTGAGAACATGTGGCAACTGGAGGAATTGTTATATGTATCACTTGAGGCAGCGGTCACGTTCTCATATAACTCGAGATTCGTGTTTTTACTGCGTTTACTGTACCTTCTGTAGGAAATATAGACATCAAATTTGGAACGGATGCCTTTTAAGTGCTGCCCCAGTGCCTGGTACATTTAAAACTGCCCAGTATACTAAAAGTTGAAATAAAATTCTAAACGTTAACACGCCATTAGTCCTCTACGTGAAGTTATGTCAAAAATATTAGTATTCATATGTTAACAAGACAATAATAATAAGAATTTCATTTATTTCCATCAAGCTTTCACATAATTACAGGGATTTATAACAGAAAGTGGAATATACACAATTAAATATGTACGTATAACGGAAAAGTTCGTAAAGATGACAGTAACACGTGTTGTAAATTTTCGTAAAATTTTAAGGTTTAAGGAAGTTAACTATAATTAATATCGTACATACTACCAATAGGTCAGTTTATCATAACATTTATTCTGATAAAAAAAGCAATAAAGAGAATTAGTTGATTACGAACTTTACCTGGGTACCAAAATGGCAACTTTTTTTAAAGGAGGCAGACGATCTATTAAATTATAAACTAACTTAAACAGAAATTTAATAAACAATCATTGTCAGTCTCGGGGAGGATAATTACCAGAAAATTTAAAAAACACCAATTTCAAAAATTTGCTTTGGACAGATTCAATTTGTCAAATCCAATTCTAATAAATAAATGAACCACATTCTAACTTGTTGTTGATAAATGATAATGTCTTAAAACTTTTAGCATTAACAAAACCAGCCAAATTTCTACTAAAAAATCCTCTTTATTCGCCGAAGTCACTCATATTTTTGAAAAAATATAACAATTTCTTTTGGGTACATCAAAACTATTTTTTGAGCACCGGTTATTAATTCATTTTACAAGAAATAGAATCGCATACAGAGTCTATCCTTGAAACAAATGTTAAATGGTTCGCAAACAGCAAGTGATCTGTTTTTAAAGCCGATCTTTAATGAAAATTAAGATTAAAAGTGGGCTAAGATTAGAACCCTGAGGAAGATCAGAGATAGCAAAGTAATTATTAGATGTTTGACCGCCATATTCTACAATTTGTTATATGTCTGATAAGAACGATTAAATTCATGTTTTGAAGTTACCAGAAAACCCCATAGATCTAAGTTTAGAAATAAAAAGAACGGTCAATTTGGTCAAATGCTTTCTGAATATCTGTATAGATAAAGTCGCTTTTCTTTTGAAAAAAACCTTTTGATAAAACTGAGTTAAACTGGCCAAGTTAGTGATAGTTGATCCCATATCTCCATAAATAATCAGAAATAACTAACTTTAACAAATTAAGATATGATTTGGATAAAAAATTCTCTCAAAAACTTATAGATATTGGTCTATAATTATATAAGCCTAATTAACTTATATATAAATATTTACTGCCACTCTTAAGAATTTATAAATTTTACTAGTTTTCCAGAAATCAGGAAGCTGATTAATAGTCAGCAATTTTTAATATTATTCTCTGTAATATCCTTTACACATTTTATCGATCTTTAAATGAATTACAGAACTTTGGTTGGTGAAAATAGACCCCATTGTAACAGTGAAAAGGATGTAAATGACAATGATTCTGAAAAATGTTTTGGGTGCCGGAAATAAGACCGTGTCAGATTCTTGATATTGCAATTTATTTTTCCTTGCTTATACATACATAGATATGGGGATGAGATAGTGATTAATACAAACCCTTTGTTAGCCAAACTTGTGCTTGTTATCAAAATTTATTGCAATAAACTATTGATCATAAGAAACAGAATCATTTGTTCCCTATTGAAATGCAAAAAAAACAACAGGATTATGTAAGACAATTATTAATTTTAATTATCAATCAATCAGTCAAAAACCTTTTACAAAAGATTGTGTTATAGATGAAATCTGTTTTAGAAACTGCAACAGAAACATACTGCAGTGCCACCAGAAATAAAATAAATGTTGATTTATACGACCATGGAGAATACACCAACAACAATTTTACAGCTTGCTCTTCCATTGAGCAGACTTTTAATGAATTAATACCCTCTTAAACGTTAATAGCTTATATATAACATTCAGCTTTTACAACATATTTAGTGCTACATCATAAAATATTAATGGCTTTAATCTCTATACGGTAGTAGAATTTAAAAATTAATTGATCAATACTTAAACTTTATTCTACTCATAGAGGATATATAGATAAATTATCTAAAGATATCACTTTGTTTAAGTTATGTTGCAATAAAGTTGTCCGTATTTGGAAGAAATATACACTGTACAAAACAACATTCTAGAGCTAACAGAATTTTAAAAAATACGATTTTTTTCTATGTATCATCTTTTGTTTTCAAAATTCAGAATATCTCCCAAAATAATGGACAAACATTGAACTTCAAACTTTTGAGAAGCCTTACATAACCTGATGGTTTGATTTCAGTAATATTTTAGCTCACGACATTTTTAAGGTTTGGCTAGAGAACCGTTTTAGAGAGAAAAATGTAAAAATTAGAGGTGGGTCTGTATGAGTCTTGAAAGCAAAATAGTTTCGCATAGTTCATGGGAAAAAATCTTACTTTTTATGTTCTATTTTTCCTAGGGTTTATAGTGTATTATTATGTACCTAATACATTTGAAACAGGAAATATAACACTGATTTAATTTAAGATATTTTAAAAGAATAAATAAGTAAATAATATTATCTACTTTTTATTAAATTAATTAAATTGTTATAGAGATTTTGTCCATCCAGAGAACTAGCGTACTTCACTTGCAAGTGAAAAACAGTAATTTTAATATTTTGTTGATTACTTAAATGAATCACGTATTCCAGTACATATGTAAACGTATTAAAATAGTGCAAATTGGTATATCATTCATTAACTTTCCCACGCTTAATATTATGCTAATAATTTGGTTACATCATATACTGGAATTCCAAGAAATTAGTGATACAGACTCTGGTTCATTAGGAACAGGTAACGACGAAAATGATACATAAGGATTTAAAATTTAGTGTTATTAAGTGAATAGAATAATTAAAATATCAAACTGGATTTATATCATTGTGCTTCGTTGTAATTATTGGGCTTAAGGAATATTTTTAGTATTTGTCGAAATAACTAATAATGGTTATGAAACTGCAAACAAACTGCGATTTAAAAGATCAGCAGATAAAACAAAAAACAATTATTACTAACTAATTTATTCATAGCTTCTAGAACTATAAAAAATTTCCATAGAGGTAATTTGAGTATCTGTATTTTATTTTCTTCTTATTGAGAAATCAGCATTTCAATTTACCTTTATGCACACCTTTATTATGAATTGTTCCGGAAATGAGTAGAAAGTATTACTTTGCAGCAAACTTTCGAATGCAGTTCTTAACAAGCTATAAAATCTTAAATTTTTTGAATTAATTTAATTTAATCATATATACAGAGTGTTCTATTTTTAATCTATTAGACTTTGAGAGGGGATAGAACAACCAATAATAACGTTACTTTCTCTTGTAAATATTTTGTAATCTCAACGGTTTTCGAGCTAAGGAGTGTTAAATTTCCACAAAAAATTACGTATACTACATATTCTCTGGTATAATAGAGGTATTTGAAGTAAATTTGGTGTTCGTTTTAATATGTATGTAGCACCGCTAGAATTTCGATACTACTTAGGTAATATTTTGTAAAGTCGATAAGTTTATTTGATTCCGAATTATATTTTAAAGAAAATATACTGCCATCATTTTATTCGAAAAGCAAATCATTTGCAAGTTATATTTTTTTAGTCTATAATGACTTTGCTACAAAGCTGAATAAGGACAAAATAATTCTAGAACTGTTTGTACCACAAAAGACATTTATACAACAGATCAGTTAAAAGGTTGATTTTATTAATTTAATTTTGTCCCACAATAAATATCTCACAAGACATTAATACATGACAACTTGAGTAATCCCTTTGCGACAAGGGGTTATTTATTTATAACTTTTTTCCAGTATGTCAAAAATACCCAATCAAATAAAAAGAGTAACTGAAAACGCCACAAAAAAATAATTACAGGCAACGTAGTAGCATAATAATAATCACGCCAGATATTTATAAAAATGCCCCTTTCGTAAAACGATTTTAAGTTGAATGAAAAAGTACAGCCTATCACTATTCCTCTTCAGTGTATTGACAAAGCATACATCATTCACCTATTATGTTAGCGTCAGGACCATTTATTCTTTTTAAGGCATTGTCCGTCCATCTACCTGTATTTGTGAGGGTGTACTGGTGAAAAGAGACAGGTGAGAAGGCAATAAAGCATTTGAGAAACGTGGATACCTCATAAATTATTAAATTATATTAGTTCTTTAAGCTAAGAAGAAATTAAATTGTGGCTTCGCTTTCTTTAAATGGATATTATTAGCCAAAGTGCATAGTTTATTATCTTATTGAACATGGAAAGTACTGATTAAAATGCGCTGTGGTTACATAATTACAAATTTGAGTTTTCTAGTTAAATAAAGGACAGTAATTAAACTTATGAAATGTCAAAATTGATTTAAATAAAATAGTACACTGTTATAGCTACATACCATACCATAGGCAAGTAATGGGTTGAAAATTCGTTCAATTACCTGAAACAAAAAATTGTTTTAATTTCTCTATATTGAAAATAAAAAACACTAAAAATAAATTCAAATTTGGACCTCCTTTTAAGCAAGCTTACTGTTACACAAACATAAACTTCAAGTGAGTTCCGACTACGTTAAAATCCTGACCACAACGTTTTCTTTAAGTTGAGAAACATCTGCCATTCATAACCAAGGCCTTGCGTATCAAATTCCATAGCCAGCTATATGTTACACAGCGGACCAAATAGGCACTGAACCCACGCATTTTATTTACTTCTTTGGCTCTGTTGGTTCCACTCGAAGGTAAGATTGATAGCCCAGCCTTTTTGAGAGTCCAACAATCATTGGCGAAATGGTCAAAGGGCGGTATCCCTTACAGGAATATTCTTAACTAGCTACGGTTATTGTGAAGTGGTGTGTAAATAAATCTTATAGTGGGTGTAGAAGAAATTGTAATGAATGGGTCTGCTGGCCAGTCAAGTTTGCCATGCCCGCAGGTTTTGGCGTTTCTCATTTCGGATCTTTCTGATTTTGTAAAGTTAGTGTGGAATCTTATGCATGTATGACACCTCTGCCACTTTTCCAATAAATAAGGTGCGAGCGTAAATCGTACATTTCAGGTCCGTACTTACTCATGTATATATAATACTAAAAAATCAATGTTGAAATGCAACAATACAAATTTAATTAAAAGAATTATGTCTTGATATAAGATAAATGTAAAGAACCGTATTTTATTTCATGTAAAAAATAAATTCCTTGTAAAAAGTGTAAGTAACTAAGTAAGTAAAATGAATCCCGTCCATATTTTATGGTCATGAGAATTTAATTAATCAGAAGTAATTGAGCACACCACATTTTCTGACGATAGAGCGTTCGAACGTTGAATCGAAACAGCTGATTTTCCCAGTCGTCTTTATTAACTTTATTAACAAAGTGATATGGACGGATAAATGAGTGTTGTTTTAACCGTACTTTATACGTACTACAAACCGAATAATTAAATGAACATAATTCTAAAAGTTCATATTCAATTATAAAACATAGTAAAAACGTTAACGTTAAGAATACTGATTGTAATAACCTGGCATTCGAAAACAATTATTATTCTCATACATTTATTTTTATTAACAAATAAATAATACTTGTTAATATTTAAAAATAAAAAAGATCTGTTTACTTCTTGTAGTTCACTACGTATTAAAAACGTAGTAAAAACTAGGTTAGTGACCGAATAATACGGTAGATCAATATTCACTCTCGATAAACCTTTGTGGGTCAGCAGTCCGGAAAGGGGTTTAAATAATGATTTGAAAATATTTTTTGTCAGCGTAAATACGCATTCTAAAATTTTTTTAGACGCGTATTCGTATTCTAGTGATTTATCCCTATCTTCCCTTAAAACTAATGACATTATGACTGAATGAACCTGTATATTTCTTTGTTGATTACGTGAATAATATGAAAATTATATAATTATCTATAGAACTATATAAGAACACAGTTTTCTTTGGGTAATATCGTCCGAAAAAATAAACCTATTTAAATCAAGTTACTTTCTTAAAAAGGTAAAGGCATCCAAAACAAAAAAATTGTTTCACTTTATTTAGAGAACTTTCTTATTCTTTTTAGATAATTCAAAGAAATTTTGTGAAAAAAGATTTTTGGGGCCGCCAAAGGTGGTTATCTCCTATCTAAAGCTCATATGTCGAAAATAATTCCTGAAACAATCTTTGGCTTTTTGGCGTTTAGTATAAATCGTGAATAATATTTAATACATCTACAAATTTAGTCAAAAGACCAAGTTTACTTTGACTAGAATACTTCCAAAAACTTTGTTGTTCGTAATTGACAACAGTAGTAGAAAAATTGATATCCAATTTTGTCTACCAACAAAAAGCAACAAACTGTGTCTATTTTTTAGGTAAGAAATAAACCTATATTCATCTTTAGCAACCCTAAAACTTTCCTGTAACAAATTTAATTGGATTAAAAATGTTTTTCCTTTTAGTGCATCAAAGGAACCTATCTCTAAAGCTCATTTGCTTTAACAACTTATTATTTATCAGATATGGTTGGAAATTTTTATTTAACGTAAACCAGCACTTGAAAACGTAAGTACTTATCAGAAAACTTAAAAATCATAGCAGTAAACGTGTCAGCTACATATTAATGTAACCTTTCGTCTAACTCATAAAATGTATTTACCCAAACGGGGCATATTAATTATTTAATGGTTTTACAAACATTTCCATGGCTTCTGTAGCAGCATGTTAATGAACTGTAAAGGTCAGATATCAGTCAAAAATTTATAACAAAATTTAAAAAGTTTTATAACTTGGGAGCCTCGAGTTTATCTGTTATCGTTATTTTACTTGTTGTTCGTTGAGGTTTTAATTTCTGATGACCTAAACACTATACACACATTGCGCTGAATAGACGATATAAATAACTTTTATAGTTTAATTAGTACAGAAAATTAGAAACAAATTGTCACATTGTAAAAGTTATAGAGAATGAGGCAGGAAGTTTTTAAATTTGACCATTAGGATCATTAGGATATTGTCTGGAGTTATTTATTTGTGGCAAGGTTTGTTTTCTTTATCTGTTTGGGTACTTTGCCACCTGCGAAAAAATTAAACATTAATGAAATAAATTCTTGCTTCAACAGGATTAATCAAGGCTTTTCTTTTATTAAAATAGCTTTGATTAATCAAACATTTCTCAAATCTGTAAGTGAATTCAAAGGAGATCAGCCAAAATCTTCACGCTTTGTTCCGCACAAGTTGACTGACGACCAACTATTCGAAGAACATCATCAATGGGGCGAAAAAGGATAAAAATTTCCTGTACAATACTGTGACTGGTGAAGACACGTAATGTTTTCAATATGATCCAAAAACAAGCGCCAAGGTGCCTAGTGGAAGGTGCCAGACGAGCCAAAACCCAAAAAATCTCGTTTGGAGAAGCTAACAGTGAAGATAATGTTGATTTGCTTTTACGATTCCAAGGGCATTATCCACAAGGCCAAAAAAGGTACCAAATTTCATAAATTTATCTCAACTTGTTTCGGAGTTATTTAGAAAACAAACATCATCAGATTGGCCCCTTTAAGTGGCTATAACTTCCTTAGGAAGAATTTTTGGACCCACGTTTATATAAAGAAAAAGTATTATTTTTCGACATAGAATACCCTGTAGAAATATTGCACCCTAATTTCGGGACACCCTGTATTTGTATAAACAAGTGTCCATTTTGGCAAGCAATTTCGATTAAATAATTATACGGTAGGTTCCAATAATTGTCCAAGTAAAATTAAAAAAACGTAAATTTGCAAATTTTGCTCTATTAAACTAGATGTGGAGTAAAAAGCTTTGAATCATACGTGCCGTGTAAAGTTCAACAATTTAATTTGTTTCAAGACTAACTGACGTCTATAATTTGTGCCGGCTCGTTTAAAAAGACCCTGTACAATTGAATGGTCTTAGTTAACATGACGCAGGCATTTATTAAAAATTATTCAACATTATTTAAGCACGTGTAAAGCAGCCACCATTCATCTGTGAATTTACTTCCTGCCTTGACTATTCCTATCATACCCTTTAAAATAATTTCCTGATATTAAGAGACCGTGAATAGGAAACAGTACTCATTTAACCAATTTTACTATATTAGGTAGTGATTTCTGACATACTAATAATAAATTTGTTTATTATTAGTATATTCTTATACCTGTTTCAACACAAGTTATAGCTATATGTCAGGCGGAGGTATGAGTAAACAAAAAAAATTTAAAATTTTGTTTAGGTTCGTCGGTTGCTTTGTAATACTCGGTTACGGTCTATAGAGTAAGTATGTACTTAAAAATTATGTTAATTCTCTTTAATAGTGTTCAGTAACCATAACATAATCTTGAATATACAGGCTATTCACATACAACGTGCCAACTGAACAAGGAGAGAAGCAATTCTGTCCATACGATTTGACAACGTGAAAATCACTGCTTTGCATTTGTTCAGTGGCAGATTGAATGGTATTTAACGTAATTCATTATTGGCAAAACAGTAATAAGTTCCGTCTTATAGGACACCCCAGCAGAAGAAAATTTCGAAAAAAATACGTAGGTTATCATGGCAACGCAAGTAATGCTCCAATTTTATTAGTTAACACATGCTGGAGTGACATTTTTCAGTGACAAAAATTTGGAATTTGTGTTTTTCAGCACCATTCGATATTTCATTAAATGTAAAATTATGGTGGTGTACCTTCTGCTCTATTTATACCGCGATAATAATATTACGTGTACTGCTGTGGCTTTCTAGCATTTTATTACCATTAACATATAAAGATTTGCAATCGATATGCAACCTTTCATATTTAGGTTACGCCTTTCTATAGGTAGTCTGGCTCAACACCAACAATTTTGCAGCCATATTATAAATTAATAAAGAGAAAGCATGCTTCCTGTTGCACTATCTAATAGTTCATTCAGCCATCACAAACATATAGATAATTGAGATTTCTAGCCATATACGGCAAAAATGATTTATTTACAGCTGCTTAATGGGTAGCTGCTTCCTGATGTAGTTTCCATTAAAATAATCCGATTTTTTATTTCGTTTATAAAAGATACATGCACAAGGTTGTTCTCTACGAGTATTTTAAATATCTTCTTGAAAATGCTTTTGGAGATCTACTTTTTTTTTGAAAAGTTAATTCTTATTCTATATTTTCCACCTGTCTCGCACCAAACTTAAGTAATTAAGTTATGTCTCAATTTGTTCACTCTCAATAAACAATCTTCAATATCTTAGATATTACCTTAATCATTAAATATCCTTTATCGGAAGCCCCAGTTAAAAGTTCTTCAATTTTTCTTTGCAACACTGCAGCTTTTTTTACTTTGTCACTCTTCCAATAAGCAGTAAGCTTGTTATATTTTCCATCTATATTTTTGTAGACCTTTATAGTAGTCTTCAACATCGAATACTTCGACCACATAGATGAAATTGTATACTTTATCTTCAAATTTAAAAAATACAATAGTGTGACTTCTTCATTTATTGTCATTACCCACCGTTTTCCTGAATTTCGCTTGCAATAAATGGAAAATTGCTTCTTGAGCTTCTTCAAAAACAGCCACAGGAACTCAATTACTTTTTAACATTTCTACCAAATTCAGATAGAACTGTGTATTAAATAATTGATAATAAACTACGTACTATAGCAGTGGGTATAACAGAACCTACCAAGTTTTATTGAGTACTAGTAAGACACATCAAGTCGTGCGAATATTTTTTTATTAAATTCCCATAATTCTGACTCCACAAATATGACTGTGATGCGATTATGGATAAAACGTTGTATTGTATTCGTGCTTTAATTGCCTTTTATCCACTAGCTGGCCCCTTTGCTGATTATGGACGGGGATGTACGGTAAGGATCCCTGATGTTGAAGAAGAGATTTTGGAATGGAATACAGATGATGCAACAACAAACACCAGAAGCCTTTAGAATTTGGAGGATCTAAGAATGTGATTAATCGAGTCTTAAGACTGCAATTGCTTCATCCAACAAGTGCACGATCTTTTACCCGTAGATACCGATCGCCGTCTGAATTTCTGCCAATTTATTTCCGAAAAGAGAGCCGAAAACATTGATTTCGTAAAAAATATGTTATTTACTGATGAGAATTGCTTTACGAGGAGTGGTATTTAATACATTTTGTAGAGAAACAGATATCTATTTAATACTTCCAAGAATCGTAGAATTTTTAATGAGATTTTTTTCTAAATTACGTTTTGAGGAATTATACCAGGATTGATATGACTGGTTAGCAGTAGATTTTTAATCACTGTTTCATGGTCATATTGATTTAATACTTGATTAAACTTTACGTCCAACCAATTATATCAAGAGGTATATTATTACTACCAACTAAGATGACGGTAAACAATTATTGCATTGTTATTGCTTGCAAAATTAATCAAAGTTTTACGCCTCATTAATTTTATGATCATTGTCTGATATATTTTTCCAAATTAAATATATTATAACTCTTAGATTATGTAACATCAATTATGTCTGCGAAAATTGTGCTAAGAGAAGAAGCAGTTGATTCTCGATATTTGAGGTACTTTCATAAAAAAATTAACTGGTTTTCAAGAACTGTACCTATTCTAACTAGTTATGCTTTTCAACGTGTCCACATGAAATATGATCGGACGTAAAATCGCCATTAATGGTTTACTAATGAATGAAATGGAATTTCATAATCAAACTTGGCACCAGCCTTATGAATGAATATTTTCCGCAACGCTTCTTTTTTTACTAAACAGGTTCTAGCCACTATAATATGCGTGAGCCAGTCACTTCGCTATTACAGTGTCTTGCAGAACCTGTTGCTTCTACTAATAATTAACGCTAGAGTCGTTCATTTGAGGAGATAGTTAATATAAATTATATGTCTACCATAAATAACTCCCGAGGCCTGCAGAGCGTCTTTGCCAATAAATGGCGGTATAATTATTTGATACAATCTAAAGAGTCAAATTGTTTTCAATACCCTCTATGAGCTTATTTGTATACGAGAAAATTATAAGAGGGACATGCAACATTATTTCACTTAAGGAAATTAAGTAAAAGTCTTGCCGAAATCAGAAAAATGTATTAAAACTCTAACTAACAAACTCTAGGAAAAGACTCGTTAAAATAATAAGAAAAAATACATTTCATATGTAACGATATACATACAGAGTGCTTCATAACTTATCCAAATAAATTGGGTCATGAGAAGTGAAGTGAATGTCGTAAAAATTTTGTAAAATCCTTATAGTTATTAAGTTGTAGTATTTTTAACCTTTACATCGCTGTGCTACTGTAGTCTCTAGCGTCATTCGCCCACGTGACCCCATGAGAATCCGAATACTGAAAACCGATTTTAGTATTATCGTTGTTGCGATAGTGTTCACATTAGTTTTTCAAGTGTCAAAAATGTCTTACTCGGAGTTGATGGATATCGTTTTAATTAAAGGGAGAAATAAGAGGGATATTTTGTTTAATAATATTATCACAACATGGCATTTTGGAAACCTTTTGGAACGGAACAAACCGAAATTTACCATCAATATAATAAAATCGTTCAAGGATAATAATTAAAATATGTTGTTGGTCAAATGAAGATATAGTAGGAATTTTCTATACATTATATACAAATTATTATATATTTTTACGTTTAGCGGAAAACTTTTTTTGGGACGCCTATGAAACTCATTAAATTTTAATGCTTTTTGGATAAGCTTTGAAAAACCCTGTATAAATTATATTACTAAAAATCTTCCAGGAACTATTAAATCAGACTTATAAAAACGTTTTTAATAAATTTAAAAATATAAACTTTAAACTAAATCTTAAAAAAATATTGTCATTTCGATTCAGGATATAAATTTGCATATGTGGCTAAAAAGTACAAAACGGTAACTATAGCTTTTTATATTACGAGAATATTTTCAACATGATAAGTATAAAGTTTATGGTAATTTTTAATTTTCTACTCGAGTCTCCAATTTTACACGCTTTGTTTTTATTATTGATATAATTCGTGTTGAAATTTCAGTGGTACAGAAAGAAAGAACAATAAAAAGAGATTGCTTTACTTTCAGTATTAACGTTACAAGAATGTAATTTATATTGTAATGAAAGCTACCAATTTATTTACATATAATTTCTTTCGCCTGACAGAGAAAAAGGTATGGAGATTTGTAATGAACCGAGATAAATGTATACATTCCAATGCTATACAGGGTGGTCCAAAATTATCTCCAGATATTTTTCGTACTGATCAAAAATCAAGCGTATATATTTATATGAGCAAATAACGAAGATTTCTAATGATTCTAAGGGTGATGGCAAATTTGATATCCTTTACGATGTTTTAGAAGTTTTTGCAGATACCAATTTATTTCTCAAGTTTAGTCTTAGGACGTCCAAACACTGATTTAACTTAGTCCTAGTACTACACGATGCATATGAAGTAGTTTTAGCAAATTGTTGTTAAATGAAATGTGAACTTAGCTTGATTATGTTAACTAAATACTTAATAGTTATTTACACCATAAAGGAGTTAAGTATTATTTATCAGTAGAAGACGATTTTGCGCCCGAGCGGAGCGAGGGTTGGCATTAGAGTCCGAGACTGGTAAATTATACTTAACTGCTGCGTGGTGTATAACATTTTAACTGCTCCCACAGTTCTTTACGGTTCATGAAATAAAGATTAGGTTTTATTTTTTGACATTTCTTAATCAATCATTTTGACATTATTCGAAATCTTGCAAAGTCGCCTTGATTGTTTGGATTTTGTCGTTTCTAAGGTATTTATAAACAAAGCTATATAAAAGTTGCAATTTTGTTGGTTTTGAATTATTATTTCTAAATGAGTGGTTTTTAAATATAAAGTGCAACAAATGCTGGTTGCGAATTTTTATTGCCCGAGAAGTCGAAAGTGCGCTATGTCGAGCATATAGAAATTTCAAAGAATGGTGCCAAAACAATAATACTGATGTTTCTGAAATGTCACTGCTGGCAAATTTCATGGAGAAATCAAGAACATTAAAGTCACCTTAGAGTTTGTGGAGTAAATAATCAATGATTAAGTCAACTATTTTCATAGAGGAAAACGTGGATATATCAAAGTACCCTAAACTGAGAGCATTTTTGAAAGGTAAGAATGACGGCTATACACCTAAAAAGTCAAACGTTTTTACAAGAGAACAAGTCGACGATTTTCTTGTTCGAGCACCCGATAACACATATTTGCTAATGAAGGTAGTGACGGTCTTCGGCATTGCAGGAGCATGCCGTTCTGATGAGTTATGCAAACTTACTTTGAACAACGTCAATTTCAAAAATTTCGATGATATTGTTCTAGTTACAATTCCAGATTCTAAAAATGGTATGTTACGTACGTTTACAATTATTACTTCTAGTCTGGGTTCTGTTTCTCACCTAGAAATTCTCAATAAATATATCAATATTATATTGGAAATTAAAACTGAAATTTCACGCTTTTTTACGCGTTATCAAGCAGGTAGATGTTACAACTAATCAGTCGGCAAGAATACCCTTTCTATGATTCCTAATATGCTTGCACAGTTTTTGAAACTAGAACATCCTGAAACATATACAGGCCATTCATTCCGAAGAACATTGACAACGATACTGGCTAATGTAGGCGTTGATGTATTAGCAATCAAGAGACATGGGGTGGGGGCGTGGAAATCAGCCACAATTGCAGTTTAAGTACCAAAAATGAAATACCCAACAGGATTCTTTACAATGACACTTCAACTCCAGATTCTAGTAGTATGTCGCATCATGCTGTTTTAATGGATCGGTCAGATAATAGTGAGCCTCTAGTGACTGAAATTGAGCTATCAAATCATTTTGAGAAAAATATGACAAATAGTAAACGCGAGGGGAATAATTATCCAGATTTTATAAATGTTACTAAATGTAATAACTGTAAAATTACGCTAAATATTCATTCACAATAATTAATAAAATGTAATATTCATGAAATATTTCTATTTATTTGTTCATAAAATATGCACTTATAACTCTAAATCGCTTTTTTCCCCTAGGGAGGTAAGTTACCTCACTTACCTCCTGTTGTCCATAGCAACTTCCACTTCTACGGTAAAATCCACTTACCTCCTTAAAAACAATACATTAATAGTCTATTTACTATAGTGGGAGCAGATTGAATTGATTGAACTTCCATTACAACTAAAGTAAAAACAGAAGTTTATTTGGTAAATATAATTTGGTTCAATAGACCATACTCACTAGTATCTAATAACTTTATAATTATATGTGCAGATCCAGGACAAATGTCCTTGATACTGATGCTCTCTTGCGGCTCCCACGCTATGAAATAATTCGTTGCTTCTACAAAATCACGTCGGTCGACTACTTATAATTCACATATCGCATCCATCCCAACTCTCTGACAAGAAGAATAATGTTGCTGCCATGTAACAGCCTTAAAATCTGGTAAACCTGTTCATTGGAACGGGTAATAGGTATATTTTAGTGGGTGAATAAACTAATAAATTGTCATTTGCTCACATGAAAACGCTGTTATTAACATTTTCTCACGGGTGAAATATTGCACAATTTAAACGTTACGGTAGAATTTGTGTTGTTTACAGTGAATTTTTTTTTGCACTCCTTACTCAAGCGCATGACAAAATACATCGCTCGCGTTAAATCAATAAGATTTCCAGATTTTAGTGTAATTGAAAGTAAAATTACATGTTTAAACTGTAATAAGACCACAGCTAATTTGATTTGCAATCGATGTGTGCAAAAAGTAAATGTATGATAACTTAAAATGATGAGTAAAATAGTTGCTCCCAATGCGTTACGTTTGACAAGCTGTATTTTGTGGAAATGTACGCATTAGAATAATTTTTATAGGGACTGAAAAAGTAGGGGCTTCACTAATAAAGACAACAACAGCCTCCCCACAACCCAAACGTGCACCTTCCATTAAAAGTGATTGCAACTGTATAAGCTATTCGCCCAGTCGACCTCTACATGAAACTCAAAATTAAAGACCTAATAGGAAAAAGACATAATACCATATTAAACACGTTGGAGATTGCATTAAAAAGGCACAGGGAATTCAACTAGATTAAGATGATAAGTTTTCAAGTGAAATCACTGTCTAAAAAAGTCTAATTATAGAGGCTTTGGATGAACTTCGTCGAAGGACCACTAGAATTTAGTAGACTTGGCAAAAGTGTGACCCAGAAGGACTTTCTTCTCCTTTAAATATTAGTTTTATAAGCAAACTGAAGGAGCAGCTGTGGGTCTTGACAGCTTCTTCTCCTTTAAGTAAAAACCCGAAGGAGGAGCTACAGGTTTATCATTATTACCAGGACTGGCAGATATCTAGGAGGATCTGCATGTCCGTGGGTCAGCAATTCAAAAGCTAAAGCGTTCAGTTGGAGTAAATATTTATTATCTGGTATACCAACTGGAAAAGGTTTCTGGATCACATTAATGGAGAACAAATCAGCTTTATCATCAACAATACCCTTCCGTTCCTAGACGTCTTTGTCGGGAGGAAATCGGATAGTGTCCAAGTACAGAAAATAAACATGAATACGTATCCGACTGATGAATTTCACCACCAGTTCAGAAATAGGACATCGTCCAGACATTAGTGCATTGAGCACAAGGAACTACGTTGTTTACGATCAGCTCTCAATGGAAATAAATACACTAATAGAAATATTGGACGTGGCTTCAGAAAAGTGCATAAGAACAAGGAAAATGAAAAATGTCTGGCAGTAACCTATAAACAAGGATGTTCTGACAAAATATCTAGTATCTAAAGAAAACATATATACAGTCTATAGTGTTACTTAAAGAATGACAACGTCTTGTGAAGAAGTAGTTGTGGAGCAGAGCAGATATAACTCGGTAAATCTCAATACAGTAATACCAGAGCTCTAATGACGGAAAGAAGAATTCAGTCAAGATTATGTGAATAAGCAATAGAGATCCAGAAAAATCTAAATAATTTCAGCCATGGCAAGGAACTATAACTAATGTGGACATGGCTCATATAAAGATCAAGGATTGAAAAATTACAGGCCATGGTGACTTCAAACTATGCACCTGAACGCCATGGATCAGGTACCGAGCAAAGGATTTAATCTACAGTTCCTAGCATCATTTGAAGGGAGCGATATGTGACTTGAAATGTCCTGAAACATTACCAATGACATGGTAACTAACCCAGAAATTGTCCAACCATTGAAAACTGTTGCAGAAGCCTGATAGTTAAAACAGTAATAATGTTATTTGCTACTTTATGTTTGTACACCATTTCCTATAGAACTCCACTTATTTAAGAAACTGTTATAAAAGTAGTCATAGAAGTTATAAAAATAATGATACAGTTTTGCATTTCATTTTACTATTCATTAAACACTAAAAATTGTTCATTTGAACAAGAGCTTGTACCACAAGAGAAATCATAAGGTTTTTAGCAAAAGTGTGGTTACTTTTCATACAATGGTGAAGATGAAGATGTTTGGAATTAAAAGCTTAACTTTTTTGAGAAGAAAGGAAAGTAGGACACAATTCAATTCTTGAATAAATATTATCTACTACAAATTAACCTAACAAACTGGTTTGAACTAGTATTAATAAACGTACAAATGACAACAATTGAAGATTTGTACGTAATCATTTACGAAATCTATTGCGGATTTTATTGTGAAATTACTTGGAATGAGAATAAGTGCTAATAAAAGGAGTAAATCAATTAAAGAAATCATTACCGACGATCTCTTGGTACTGCGAGCATCAATTCTCTATGCAGATACTACAAAATAGCACAACAGAGGTCAATACGTTAAAAAACACGAAATTATTCATTCATTAAAACCTAACTATTCGATATTTACAGTTTTACTATTCCTAGTCAGATTGTTATGAAATTACGATTTATTGCTGCACTATTGGAAGTATAAAGCATTTTGTAATAGTACATACAACTATTTGTAAGGTATTTACATAACAATAGATGTTAAATTGCTCATTACGTGCATCAATAGAAAAAGGAAAATCTTATATAAAAATAACTTTCACTGGGATTATCATAAATTTTCTGCATATAACTGCAGAAACATGATTTATAACTGCATTGACATCATTAGAAAAATGTGCTTAACAATTGCAGTCTATGTAAATAATTATTGTCAAACGATTTGGTAATAGCTGGCAGACAGTGCTTATTAATTAAATATTTTACAATGATGACACAAATCATACCTTACAATGCACAGACAATAAGACGCATACCTTTCAAATGTTATTTATTTGCTGACTTGCCGGATAACTTAACAGACAAAGGAAGTCTTTGGCAAATAAAGGTGAGCTCAGAAAAATCAAAGGTGGGCAAATATTTATTTCTTTTTGTGTGTTTTAACGTGTATTAAGCAAAACATTATATCACATGAGGCTTTCATTGAGGTTGTTACAGCAACGCAAACATAGGTAACTTTTATTACCACCGCCTATAAATATCAGCGATAGGCTTGATACGCTACTGTACACAATGACGAAGACAGTGTAAATTTTATTAGCGCACTTAGATAATATTATCTTTATATGTACAGTTTGATACGATTTTTAAACAAATTTAAGTTAAAATCTACAATAACAGCCACATGTGGGTATTTAAAGTGCTTGTAACGGAATGCCTAGAAAATAAAGTATGAAGAAAGACTGATAAACACATAGAAATAGTAAGCGATACTCTCAGCAAATTCCAATGCCATATTTTACAGACAATGATTTAATAATAATAACAGTTATTTTTGCTGTACCAAAAAAGTTTTTTACCATATCAGTGTGGTCAATTATTAAAAAAAATTTGCAAAAAGCATGTGCTATAAACAATATTAAAATAAATTTATATAATAATAAAGAAACAGCAACAAACATGGCGTAGAGTATTAATAGATTTGGCTGGTAGCTTGATTAATATTTGCAAGTTGATTTACTTACCTAAATCAATTAAATTCATAAATCAAAATAAATGTGCATAGAGAAGTTTTTTTTTCAAATAATCTAAAGAATCTTTATTTTCAGAATGTACTTAAAGATCATCATTTTTTCTTCTGGCAAACATATAGATCTGGACAATAATAAAAAAATAATTAAAATGTCTTGATCATACGTGTACGAAAATAAGCGGACATAGAGACGAAATTATGATTTACATCATGATGAAAACGACACATCAAAGTTGATAACATAGGCACAGAAAATAAAATGGTGCTACCCCACCATTTTCTAGAAAATGTCCCCTAAATACTAAAAAAATTTATTATTTGTGAATATGATTAAAGAAGGTATAGTCGTGACAGAAGCTGGTCCATACAATGAATTCCATTCCCATGATTTCAGCCCATCTGAATATAAATTTAAGTCATTCTGGCACCAGTGTTCACCATTTTTGAGAAAATGCTTACTGAATTTATATTTCACGAATATACCAGGGATGTATGCGATTTAGGGTAAAAGTGTTCTGCAGATTTCTTTTAAATCAACGCTTTCGTTTATCTTCAAAAGGTCTATGTAGGCTGTTTCTCCTTTTACCTCTGACCTTACACTCTCTTTTCAACATTCAATATTAGGTACTCTTTCTATCATATTCCCTGTCCCATTTACCTTGATACCTTTTTTCCACTCCTTCAAATCTTAGTGAAATCATTCACCTTGTTCTTCTCTATAGTCAGTTAAGTTCTCTAAAATTCTTCGCCATATCCGCAATTTAAGTTTTATACTTGTGACTTTTGTGTGTTAAATTTTTGAAGTTCTGTTTCAATCATCTTTTTTAAATAATAATGTTTGATTAGTTCAAGTTTCAGGTGTAGTGGACGAAGCAGAACCTTGGATGGATCTTGCAAAGGCGCTTAGGAAACGTTAAAAGTCCTGGATTCAGATATCCTCAGTCAAACCAAGTTCTTTACTCATGGTGATTATTTCTATCTCTGTCCCTTAAACAAAGAAAACAGGGATACTTCGTATTCTTTCTCGTTTCCAGATTCGTGTCCTCCCATGACGTTACAATCCTAAACCTATTCGTAAATAACCCATTTTGGGATTTGGGAGCCATTTCCTCGACCAACGGTGAGTGCTGGGCTAAACTAACTACAGATTCGTATTCTGTAGACCGAAAACATACGCCAGTAGAAGCTGATCAAAAGAACAGACCACCATTTTTATTTTGTGTCGCTGTGTAATTAATAACGGTCTATAATGCAATACTAAATACTGATACTGCTATCTATACTTAGTTTTAACTTAATAATTAATTTAAAATCTCTAACTGTGTCATTAATCTCCAAACTGGAGACGGCCAGCAATGTTGATACATTTCGTGCTTTGGCTAGCAACGATTGCCAGCGACCCGTAGACTCATAAATAATAAAGAGGTCAGAGGTTAGAATAGAGATAGATTTAACACTGTAAACAAGAAACAGATAAAAAAAGTTATGAAATTTACGAGGTGGCGGCCTTTCACATGATAAGCGTTCAACTCTCATGGTGTCAAAAAATCACACCAGGGGTCTGCTAAAACCAGAAGCACACGTGTTGAGGGCACATGTGCTTTTTCGCTTGTAATTACCGCTACGTAATTCATGTATTTGTAAGTGAACACACACACACTGCAAAACACATATTTATTTATTTTTATACTTTTTTTGGTGTTATTTTTAGAACTGTTTTACATGTTTCTTTTGCATGAATCGTGAAGCAAATTTATTACTCAACGGTTTACGAAAATAGTTCGAAGCAATGTCATCATTAGACATATGCGATTTGAATGAATGAAAATATTAGGATATGGAGATGTACATAGTATAGAAAATTTACAGTATGTAGCCTGTAATGTAGTAAGAAATTATTTTGAACTTCAAACCAAACAAAACAACTTTTAAGTTGAATTTAAATTAATATCCTCTTAGTCTTTTTTTATAAATTTTGCATATTTTCAGTGTAGATATAAATACCATCGTTATCAGCTAAATACGCCATATAATATTTTTAATTACCTTATATAATTTCGAAACCATCATCAACAGGATGTAAGGAGTGTTCAGTAATAAAATTACATTGTTTTTATGCGTTTGACCTGCTACTGGTCAGTCCAGTTAAATGAGAATCAAGACGTAAGGCTAGGTAAAGCAGAGACGTACTAGTTACTTATCTAGAATCCAAGTGGATTTGCAACTTTGGTTCTCTGACTCTCATCAAATCATAAATGTATAGTAGGCATTAATAATTATTTGCAAGCCATTCCTAATAATACAATCTCCAAATAAAACTGAATCCATTTCTTGCAAACTGTGTAATTATTAAATAAATTGAGACCAGGAATAATTTCAAATTGGTAGTAATATATGATTTTTTAATAACATACATAATAGGTTCCACAAAAGTAGTTAAAATACCTATATGCATTTTGCACCATATCAATGTCCGATATGTCAAAATATGTAAATCCTTACGTAATTAGAAAAAACAGAGGTCTAACAATTACAAGATATCTTATTTCCTTAATAAAAGAACCTTCTTATCTTTTTTTAATAGTATCTCGCTTATTGTTAGAGATGGACCCAACAAACCTTATATGACTATGCTCGACAGATAACGTTCTATCCAAATATGTAACAATATATAGGGTGTTTCATTTAAATTAACAAAGTTAACATACGCGGCCATTTTGTTAGGACTTCATTTGTTTTTCTACTATCATTTTCGAAAAATTTATAAGAAATCGTGCAACTTTTGTATCTCACATTTTTTATAACTGTAAAAACAAAAAAGATAATGGGGTCAAAATATAGTAGGTACATCAAGCACTATTTTTCGAAGTAGTCGCCTTCCCTATAAACACTTGTGGTTTCGTTAAAAATTTGAAAAGGCGTCTTTCTCTATGCAGGAAGAAACCGGACCACACTATTCACCGGGATTCGGAACAGCATTCGTTTCAATATGCCACTACAACAACCGTTCTCAACTAACTGAAATAAATGAGCTCACGTTCTGCTCCCACACCTTGGCCTTGAATGTAGTGTAGCAAACTTTGTCGAAAACAAAAACCACGGAGCATCAGAGTCTCAACGCTCTTACTTTTTGGATATGCCTCGTATTTTGGATCGATCTATGGTGTTCTTCTTAAGGGCCAACTCTACTAACGAACTCTTTTTTGAAGTAGATCCCTTGAAAGCATGGTAGAGGCATGTTACATTCTTAGTATAATTCAAGGCCGTAGCCAACTACGAAATTTTGATCAGATTCTTCAGCAGGTTAACCTGAAACGCAATTTAGGTAGTATCAGTATGCAAGGACATCGATTAATGTACCTACTCTTGTGATCAGGTAGAATTTTGCGTTTGCTTACTTGAGTCTTAAAAAAATGTCACCCTGAAGGAAATGATGTAAGTACTCGAAACACTTGAAAACTGTGTGGCTTTTCAAAAATATTATATGATTATTCTGAATCATTTTTCAGGTTTTTTTCTAAAATAGTTCTAATAGTATTTCTTTAATTTTTACAGCAAAGAAATGGACGTATGTTTTGAAATCATAAAGTAAATGTGACATACCTCTGACAAGCTATCATGAGATCTCTTTAACAAATAGAATGGTCAAAATTGTTATGTAATTAAAAAATATATAAAGGATTGGCTAGTTTTTAAGTGGAATGCCCTATATATAGTACACCAAAAGATAAACAAGAAGAAAAAATCAGAGTACCTAATAATGGAAACTGATACAAATATTTTGGAAAAATTCTGTAATTTTTCTATTTCTACCTGAGAAATAGTTTCCTGGGAACTAGAAATTAAGTAATAAGTAATATTATTAAAGTTATATTACCAAATTTTAGTTGTAAAGAGACTATTACCATACATAGACATAGATTGTGTGGTAGTCAAAGCCAAATATAGTGATAAATAAACATAGTTAACTTTTACATTTGCATACACTTATGATCCATTTTCCGACAGTAAAAGATTATGTTAAATAAACGACTTTTCTTAAAGGGATTAAAATGGTAAACTTGACTAAAAAAGGTAGGTATTATTTGGAACATATTAAGATAACTACTTGGTAATTATCTCTTGAACTTAACCGTTAAAAAATTAATTTTATAGTAGTAATAAACTCGGTATTATTTATTTACATTTAATGACAAACTGTTACGTCTACTCTCAAGATACTGCGATCGCTGATTGGTTGAATAGAATCTCATGAAAAATTACATCAATCACAGTCGGTGAAACAGAATGTTGTTTTTAATGCAATATTGATCTTATTATTTTAATTTTACCAAAATTTAATAGCCAACATGAAAGAAATAAAATTATTGTTCCAAACAAAATTACTGATTACGTGGCTCTGTATAAAGTATGTTACTAAAGTGCATGGTAAGCAAGACTTACGATTTTTTAAATTCAAACACCTGCGTATTATGTACTGTGAACAGAACGGTTTTACATCAAACAATTGTTTTGTATGCTAAATAATAATATCTACTATATACTGAGATAACTAGATTGGAGGTGCTCTCAATGCCATACATAATTGACCTAGGCACTAATTACGGCGGACATAAAGTGACCTAGTTAACAAGGATGCAGAAACAATTTATATAAATAAGTAGAAAAATATGGAAACCATATACAATACAATATTTTGCGTGATGCGCAACGTAATTACTGATCTAAAGTAACATGAATTTTTAAATGCTTTTAAATAAATGTAATCCATTAATACAAACTTCATCTGAATGTATATTAATTAAAAATACATCTAAATATCAAATTATTATCGAAAATACACCTACATAGTATAGGGTGTCTCGATACTATGGGCCTACTGTGAGGATAAAAAAAATAATGTTCGTTGTAAGTGAGCTGAGGAGTACTATGAAGGGGACAAAAACAAATAATGTATAAAATTAATAATACAGTTTAAAAAAATAAAGTTCGGTTATTTTCTGAATAAACCTCGCAGGTGTTAATTCTTTCTTAGTTACTAATATTTTCAAAATTAATATTTGATCCATAAAAGTCGCACAAGTGCGTTCAATAGCTTGTTTTCTTTATAAAAAATATAAAAACATTTTATTAATATTTAATGTTACCTGGTTTCTGCCTATATGGATATATAAAAAGTATTAGTAATAGACCAGGACGGATCTGTCGAAATATCCCACTTTTTGGATGTAAGAGGGCGCAAGCTAATTTTTACTGGAATACCTTCAGTGCAACTCACATAATAAAAGTGTATATCCCTAGATCTGGGCGAGGTCCGGAACATTTTCAAAATTGCAAAAATGTTTAAAAAAATTAAAAAAATACCTATTTTATCTGAGTTTTTTACTTATATCTTGGAACCTATGCATTTTGGAAGAACAATAAAAATTTAGAATTGAATTTTTTGTAAGTTAGAAATGTTTAAATTTATTACCGATGTTGCAAAATACCAATAATTGATGAAAAAAAGGCAAAATAATCAAGTTTTTTTGATAATTTTTTAAAAATATTTTAATTGCTGCGAGGGCATTATAATTTTGGTAAAAAGAAACTTTAGAGTAAAGTAAAATAATCAAATTTCATTAAATTTTTAAAGTTAACAATTAATTAGATTATATTTATAAATTTTCAATTTAGTGTTTTTCAAAAATTATAATTTCACAGTACTCGGAAAGACGCTTCTTTAAAAAAAAAGTTAAATTCCGTTTATTGGTTCTCGAGATATAAGCGATCAAAGATTATAGGCATTTACCGTTAATTTATAAACATTTTAGCGATAATTTTTTATCTAGTGGTTTCGTTTCTCCGAGTTCTAGGCTGGAAAAAAATTTCATATCCATAAGTTATCGGCAACATAGATAAATCATTCGAAAATCTGTCGCTCGCACGCGCGAGATGTGACTCAAAACACGAAAAGTGGGGGAGGGGGCTTTCGCTCCGAGACTGAATTCGGAGTAGTGCTGACAACTGAAATCGGTTTTTTGGATAGTCGGTTAACCGGTTTCGGATAATTCGGAATTTTACGAAACCCGAAAACGGGTTATTCGGTTATTCGATTATTCAAATAACCGATTATTCGATAATCTAGGTGCAATTGACCTTTTTTTTTTTGGAGATCGACTTCCAGAGTTTTGCCAAGACCTTTTTTTTAAACATCAATTTCTCCGGGTCTGTCTCTGTAAAGCACCGATTTTCAGATATCCGGTTTTGGCGATTCAAGTAACGGGTTATTCGAATAACCGGTTTTAGCAACTGTTCGTCTAACCGGTTTTATCTGAAATCGGTTTTTACGGAACCCGGTTAACCGGTTTCACTTTTTTCCGGTTTTTGCCAGCACTAATTCGGAGGTTCAATATGCGAAGATAACAAAAAAATTGCATTGTCTCTGCTTCTAATGGACCAATTTCAATCTTTTTTTTTAATTCGATGTCTCTTGAGCCAAGGAATTTGAATATCGTAATGCCAACTGTCTAATTTGGATATATTTTGTTATAAACAAGGTTCATTATTTATGCATTAAATATACTGTATATTTTACCCTATGCTATTGCATTTTTTTAGTGAAAAAATTTGTTTACGTATATATTTCAACACTAAATATGTATATATTTAGTTATACGAGTAATTATTACAATTATTTAAATAATTTTTGTTATTTTTATACGGAAAATAATTTTTTGTTAAATACAGATAAAATTAACAAAAAATAGTACTTTAAAATTAAAATTTTTGAAAAAAACTAAATTGTAAATTGATAAACGTAATCCAATTAATTATTTAAAAATAAAAAAAAGTGTTAACTTTAAAAATTTACTATGGCCGTTCTAATCAACCGATTTCAATTTTTCAAAAATCATTTGAAAGGTTCAGTGGTCTTTTCTATGTGAAAAAATTTTCAAGTTCTAGATGCTTTATTTGAGGCTGTGCAACATTTTGAAAATTCGAAAATTTATTTTCAAAATATTATTTTGCGAAAACTGTCGAACCAATTTTAATGAAATTGGTGTGTTGATATATTTTTTTATTTTATTTATTTATTTATTATTATTTTTATCTATTATTATTTTTATTTATAATTTTATTATTATTTTTGTATTTATTTTTCTATAAAGTTTTTTTTTACCAATATTAGAATACCCCCGGAGCAATTAAAATATTTTAAAAAAATTATATAAAAAGCTTGATTATTTTGCCTTTATTTCATCAATTATTGCTATTTTGCAATATCGGTAATAAATTTAAACATTTTTAACTTATAGAATATTGTGCAAAATTCAATTCTAAAACTTTTTTCTTCTTCAATATTGTTCCAAAATGCATAGGTTCCAAGATATAAGGAAAAAAACAGATAAAAATAGGTATTTTTAAAAATTATTTAAACATTTTTGCTATTTTGAAAATGTTCCGGACCTCGCCTAGATCTAGGGATCTACACTTTTACTATGTGAGTTGTACTGAAGGTAATTCAGAAAAAAATTGCTTGCTCCCTCTCACATCCACCTCAAAACAGATTCGCCCTGGTCTATGAATAAATGTAGGTCTTTCTACTTACTTGACGATCTTACAAACTTTGAGTAGAATAAATTAAATAAATATCTTATTGAGCGATTCTAAAACCTCAACTGTAACTTAAATCCCGTTACCGCTCAATATTTATTCTAAATATAATTAATTTAATTTTTTTGATGAGGTCTCAAAAATTATTCTAAAATTTGTAGGTATACTTTATTACAACATGTGGAAAGTATTCTAATTAGTTCCTGGTATTTGTTAGTCCTTTATAAGAATTCTTTTAGAAATTCCATAAAGTCAGACTCCCATATTTGGTATTTGGGTTAGTTAAATTTTCCTGTCATTATCTCATTAGTACGAGGAAGTTAATTAGTAACTAGTATTGATTATTCAGAAAACTGGAAAGTATACTAACATCTCTCATCATTGTATTATAGAAATATTCTTCCAGCTTTTTCAACAACAGATATTTTGTAATACAACTAAACCATCTCAGATGTAGCATGTAACTGCGTATAATTTATGTAATAGAGTAACACACCTTAAGTTTGAACAAAATTTTTGTATATCTTATATGAAAAGGGTATTTTACCGGAAAGTTTTTTGTAACAGGGTCTATTTAACTTCTCAGAAATACAAATAAGTTACCTACAAGTTTTAGTTTAACCAAACAGAATATTTTCTAAGAAGTTTGTGCAAACATTTTCGTCATTGACTCCAATAATGGAAGGCGATTTTGGGACATCCTGTACATTTTTAATGTTGGACAAGGACTTACTTGGCTATAATAGTAAATAGAACATTGAAGTTGTAACGAATAAACACTCAGTATGACTGAGGTGTGTTATGCAAAACCGCAAAAAATGCCGACGCAGCTAGAGATATTTGCAAACGAAGATTTCTATCATGAAATAGCTTACGCCTTATAATGTATTCCACAACACAGCGAAACAACTTCCATGCCGATCTGCGACTACATAATACAATATGGCGTCTAAGGAGGGAATATTTAAACGGTTCTGCTGAGAAACGCCATCAAACAAAATTAGATTCCATAATGCTACTTAGCAACGAGATGAGTGTTTGGTTTTTTATTTTTTGTTCAACTGTTCTCGGTTTCTTGTAGAGTTGACGAGGATAGTCATTTTATGGTAAGGGTCAATAAACCGCAAGCTGCGTATAAATGTCAGGTGAGATTACTTGCTTGCTAAGTTGATTCATCTGCGGATCTCTTGACCAGTCAGCACCGTATTTATTGCCGACCGCGAAGGTACAATGTGGGTTTCCTGCTGGGCAGCATAATTAGAAAAATGGATTTGGAAAAATTTTTCTCTCCTATTGTGCAAAATCCGAGTTCCATTAAAAGGTTTGGTCGGTTTGAGATTTGGTAATGTTTGTTCATTATAAATTTGAATGTTTTTAGATGAGCAGAAAATCTGGAAACTTATCGAACCTTGCTAATGTCCAAAATAAATTCATAGTATAAAGTTTTTAGAAGTTTTTTGATGTCATGATAATGTATAAGATGCCTTTTATGGGTTTAAATATCCTTCAGAGGCATTTAAGTTGAGAGAAAAGCAATTTGAACCTTGCATTTTGAAGGTCCAATATGGAGTCCAATTTGTTATTGATTACTGTGATGTAATTAAAGTAGCATAAAAATAGTTTAGACCAGGAAACGTAACAGTTAAGTATCAAAACAGATGCCAAAGTCAAACCAATGGCGCAGTTTTTGTCTTACACGGGAACTTCTGAACTAAGAGTAGATTTTACAGCAACCCTTATTTGATGTCATCTTAGATCAAACCATTACAAAGAGTTACAAAGAGTCCCACCTGGCAGAAGTCTTAATTCCTAAAAGTGAAGAGGAAGCGATACAATTTTTTCTTTCTTATTTTTTTTGCAATTTTACAATTTCTATTACTAACTTTTTTGCTTGATATTTACTGACGTTTTTCAGAAAACTAGTTTAGTATTTTAGCAGAAAAATAAACATATTTTTTTATAGAATTCTAATTTAAATTATTTACATCACGCAATTATTTTGTTTGCGTCTAACAGCTCCAGGTACTCGTAAAGCTTTATTGAACTAAACCTGGTGCAAACCGCACCTGTCGCATAAAGATGTACCGCTAGAGCAGTATTACGTACTAGTTCTAACCAAATACAGCCCTTTGGTCAGCGTCCGATGTATGTACTTGAAAACTTGTTGAGGAGATAAGCAAGGTTATAGATTTTTGAAACTACCTTTGTGCAGATATGAATGAAATGGTAAGATGAGAAACATGCATAACTCGTTTGGAACTGGTTAGTAGTAATCATGTGTGTGAATATTCGTGTATAATGAGTAGATTCTTGGAAAATTATAGTTCATTGAACACCAGAAGTCGAATAAAAAGCACTATACTATTATGTTTAAATCATTTTCTGTAAATTAAAATAAATCCAGGTTGTTCGATCATTTTTGATGGAATTTACGTTCTTATTGTGTACAGTGAAGAAAGTTATAGATACCCACAGAATATTTCAAACACTAAGTAAATATATTCTCTAATATGTAAACGATAAAAGCAATTTTTTGAAAACATTTAGGAACAATTAAATAAATAAATATGCTGTATTAAGCTAGCTTAGTAGTTCAGATATTACTCTTCTGTACTTTCATATTTTTTATAAAATCCATAGTATCATCACAAAATATATTGCTGTTTATTTCGATCGAATACAGGCCAGGCTCTGAAATAAATCTCTGTCTTTAGCAGTTAATATTCCATTTATTAAGCAATAATAAGCCTAGAAAGTATTTTTCTAAGCCTATTCTAGGTTAATCTCGAAATAACGAATAATTTATAACGACATTTTCAGACAATTTAGAGAGAGATATTATTATAAAATTATTTTAATCATAATTTTCTCAAAAATATCAACTTCGAGATACAACGTTCAAATTTTATATCTGGACTACTCTTAACATTGGAAACAACTTATTTCAGTAACATTTTTAAATTCCTCTCAAAAAATTAATACTTTACTTTCGGCACAAATTTACTTTTCCTTATTTGCTAAACACCCTGTAAATTATTTTGAAAGTCTGAGTATGGCTAGACTTTTCACGATAAGCAAAACTTTTTATGAAGAATTACTTTTTCCCTTAAAATGCGAAATAAGGGAAATTACAAGTATGGTTAGGTCCAACAGGGGACACACTGTATAAATCAGGGCAAAAACTTGTAAAAAACTTAATCTCAACCAAATTATATTCTAAAATATGTGAAAATTGTACCTATAGCGACCTCTACAAAATACTCAACAATTGACAATGTTGAAAGGTATATGTACGAGATTTCAATAAAATTCACATTTAAAAATTATATTTGACATCCTGTATCTCAAAATCAAAAGACAATTAACCTATAATTCATTGGAAAAAAATCTTATTTTTCAATTCCCTTTTTCAAAACATCCTGTATGTTGATGAACAGGAGCTTGAGACAGTTTATTATATAAACTTTTCGTGTGAACGATATCTCATTACCATATATACATAAATTATTTTTTTTTGTTTCCTCTGTATCTCCGCTTACTAACAAATTAATGACTGTAATAAATGAATAATTCAGACAAAGTTTCTGCACATATTTACTGCCAAATAGACGGCAAACAAAAAATACTACTTAGGAATGTTATGTTCGATTTTATTGTATCCGATTTATCACTTTCTGTACATCTATACAGAAAGTTAACTAATTGTATTTAAATTTATTAAAATTAGTACGGGTCATTTTGCTGATATAGTCATTCTATTTAGTATTGTCTTTTAAGAAAAACAGTGAAGGCATCAAGTCATAGATTGACTTTTGATGAATATATTCAAAGATATTCTATTTTTTGTAGGTTTTGATGATATTACTAATCATTATAACATTATAATTATTTTAATACTATTTCCTGATAGGAAGAAGAGATAAGAAACTATTTTTCTAAGTACATCAGTATGTATTTTTTTCGTCTAAATTTTTCATTGTCTCCCAGTCTCCGACATAAAGATTTCAAACATCAGGATGTTGACGTCAAGCATGGTAAAATTCCCATACCTAAAACTACAAACTGTAACAGATGTTTATCAGCCAAATTTTCTACTACAGCCAGACTACTTTATTTATTAGAATACTTGTAACCTGTGTGAAAATAAGTTTAGCATAACGTCGCTGTTTTAAATAAATATGAAAATGATGAGGATGATACAGCATTTGTCTTAATTGTCTTGAACTTGGCATTGTCACCTTGAGGATTCCACGTCAATGCCGAGTGAATTTGAAACAAATACCCTGAAATTTTTCTGCAGTTTATATTGTTTTGTTTTCCGAATGTTTTTCTAACAGCTCTTTGTGACTACTGGACGTTTTTTGTTATTTACGTTGTAATGATAAATTCTTGAACTAGATTATGGCCAATGTTATCTTTTTAATGCATAAAAATATTTTTACGACTTAAATTATCTGGTCATATCCTGAAGTTTATTACCAGAACTGAACAATTTATTTGGCCTTCTGGATAAGATAATGACATGACTTTACATGACAGCTGGATGTAAAACAAACTTTTTAGTCGAGCTTCCGCTTTCTTGTTCTCGAACAAAAAGGAATTTATATGAAGATCTAGATTTTAACATGAGACTTAAGCGCATTAATAGAATTATCACTTATTTAATGTACGACACATAGTTTGGCGTACGTGATACAGCTGTACGTGTGTGGATTAGATATCGTAATTAAAACAGTGTTACAAATGCTTCAGTTGACTTTAAGAGGCAGATCTAGCCAATGAACTTTGCTTGTTTTTTTTTTTGAAAACGCGACGATAAGCTTTTATAAAAGTAAATATTTACTATACATGGAAATTTACTGTTATTAATTCACTTAGACGCCGATGTTATTGTTTCAGATCAACGACCATCGATATCAATAGATATACATAGCCAGTTTGATCATAAAAATATCGGCGTGATATTCAAGTTCTGTCAATCTGTTTCCAATGAATCAATACATTTTTCAGATATTTCAGCAAGCTGTATCTGAAACGCCTTCTGGCTTTATATCCTTGATTCATAAGGTTTTGGTCCTAAAGTAATCCAAGGAACATTATCCTTCTCCATAATGATGACTCCGCAATACAGAAACCAATGAAAAGAAACATGTATCTTCAAAATATATTTAAATAAACATATCGACTCGTAAATTGATATATTCAAACACTAGTCTAAGTTAATATTATTGAAATCAGTTTTTCTGATTCCACCCACAGCAGATTACGTTCAATGAGTCGACCGCACCACGAACTTATAAATAAAAAAACGTCTAGAATCCCATCATCCTCCAAATAAAGGAAGGTCTTCCAAACGATTCGAGGAGTTGTCGATCTTGGAGCTCGTAATCCTCTTTAGGATTGCTTTTAGCGTATGGCTTCTCAGACGTAACAATATACGTTTATGTATGCGGCATAATATTTTCATACGTGACTTGTAAGTCATTCATTGAATACTATTTATTTTCCACAACGTATTCGTTCTGGTAAGAGCGACTGGATGATACACTTACTACTAAAAATTGTGAATGTGTATGAGTCCTGTTTTAGGTCAAATAGTATTATGTTTACGTACTGTCTAAATGGACAAATTACTTTCTCTTTAGTCTTGGTAGGTCTTACCTATATTAGAAAAGGATAACGTTTCTTAACCTTGTGGAATCGAAGTAAATATACGTAGTTGATGTAATGATCTATTAAATATTTTAACAATTGATTTCTTTCCAACAAGCGCACATTTGTATTTGTTTATTTTAAAGGCGTTTTCTCGTACTCAAAGAACGAATAGCCAAATTCTATAAAAACAAAACTAGTACAAATAAAATAAATATTAATAAAACATGAAGTTAAAATGTTTACAAATAAAGTACGTAGTAATTAAATAAAGCATTATTTCAAAAGAAATAAAAAACAAAAACGTATTAATAGGTCTCTGTCTTCCGATGAATTAAAAGACAGGTAAAAGACAAAGTATTACTGGAAAAAAGGAACTGGCAGTTTTTCGGGACATTCTAGAATAATTTTTATTTGCTATGTTACTAATTTGATCGAATCAAAATAATTCGGTAGTTAAAAGTCAATTTTGATGCCATCTAATCATTTTGATTTGAGAGTCTGACATGGCTCTAGGAAACTAAATTTATAAAAGAACTTATTTTAAATAATTTTGTGAACAGAAACGTGCTTATACTTAGATAAGGTACCTTTTTTTTAATTGAGAATTGACAGTACAACTTATTTCATGATTTGTATCTCTTACCCAATATTGATTTTCAAAATATTTATCAATTGTTGAAATTTGCAAGGTTTTAGACTATTTAACTACAACTAAAAGGGGATACCCAACTAACTAAACATTTCAATAAAACCAAACAATTTATTGTTCGGTAGTAGCCATAAAATTAAAATTTTTACGCCATAAAGTACGAGTACACATGTATTATGTAGTACGTATTTTGGTTGTTTCCTTTGAAAAACGTAGTACGTGTCGAATTATGTTAAAAATAATTACAATACAAAACTAATCATTTACACTACATTTTTTTATTCAGTTACACATGTGATGCTTTTACATGTCTTCTATAAGACAGTTCATTTTAAAAATTGGTGCAAATTCATTAAATTGACCTTCCTTTAGANTAGTAGCCATAAAATTAAAATTTTTACGCCATAAAGTACGAGTACACATGTATTATGTAGTACGTATTTTGGTTGTTTCCTTTGAAAAACGTAGTACGTGTCGAATTATGTTAAAAATAATTACAATACAAAACTAATCATTTACACTACATTTTTCTATTCAGTTACACATGTGATGTTTTTACATGTCTTCTATAAGACAGCTCATTTTACAAATTGGCCCAAATTCATTAAATTGACCTTCCTTTAGACATATTATATTTAATTAATTAAATAAACACAAAAGTTAACATGTGAGGATTAAATTTCCATTTTTTATTTAAATTCATAATAAGTAATAAACTTAAACAAATAAATAACGTATATGTGATATATAAACTATAAAAATTTGCAATTTCACAATGTTTCTAAATTTATAACATAATTTAGCTTTTCTGTTTGTTAATGTTATAAGAAATTACAAGCTACTAGATATTAATTTTATATTTTACTGATAAATAATTGTGTAGACAGTTTACTGTTATTATAATAAAGCTTATCAAGCTTATTGACTTGAGACACACCCGTTTCATTGAAAAAATGTTGGGTTTTTTCCAAAGTTCTTAACGATTTGTATTAAAATAACTACTAAAATGATTTTAATTTAGTAGACAGTAAGGTTCCCATTAAAAAAATTATCCTTAAGTTTTTAAGACGTTAATTAGTCATCAAAACGCTTCTGTTTGAAGAAACTTGAATGTGAGGTAATAGAATCGTTGAAAAAACAAATAAATATCTCGGAAAATTTAAATAATTGTTTGTTCTTATTGTTTTGTGAGTGGACTGTATATTTGTTGGGTTTTTATCGAGTTCTTTTATTAAATAGTTCAAAATTCAAATTATCGAGACATTTATTATTTTTTATTTATATTATTGACAGAAAGTGTTTCCTAGTTACATACAGCTTACTATTTTAATTAATAATTATTTTATAGATTTTAAAACTAAGTAAACATTGTTATTGAAGTTTATCAGTTTCGGTTATCTATTCCGTTTCTATATTATGGTAGAAGCAACAGTAAAATTTAAATTGTAAATTCCTTATACATTCACAGTAGTAATACCTAGATACATAGTAAGGGTACAAACCAGCTACTTGCGCCTGAAAAATAATTCCAGGTGGCAACAGAGTTCGCTAAAACTTACACAAAAGCAGGTCATTGCAGAATGAATATTTTCTAGGCTATTTGCCACGTCGACAGTTTAAATTTCTTGATGTCTCAATAACAGATCGCTCTCTTCTTCAGACGGCCCTTTGAAACAGAAGAATAAGTCCTGATAAGTTTACATCGAGACTATAGACCCCATCGTTCTTGTAGTTCATCTTTGGACAGACTATTTCATCTTCCTTGCAGTGCTACATGTGGTATTAATATTATTAATTTTTTTTTCAGAAAAGGCCTATCTTTTCAGTACCTATATGGAGTAGATAAGTCGGATATTCCTTTCTTTTCTTCAGTATTTTTATGATGGCTTAGTCAATATTTTTTAATACATCTATTTTCCCTAAATTTTGTGAAGCTAGTATCTTCTTACTATCCAGAAATCGCTCAAGTGTTTTTATATTCATAAGACCACATAGTAATACATCGCCAACGAATTTGAACCAATTATTTGGTTTAAATTGACATCAGCACCTTCTTCTCAAAGGCTTTTATAAAGTCTGAGGATAATTTTGAAACCATAGCTGCTGCTTCAGTTTACTTATAAAACTAATCTCCCAAGGAAAGAAATGTCCATCTGGTGCACACTACTGCTAAGTGTAACAAATTCTCATCCTTGTCTTCGAATTCAGACAAGTATTTACTAATGACGTGGCAACCAGCTTGGAAATTTTTCAACTGCTACGAAAACATGCAAATCAAGTTTGGTCATTAAGTCTTTAGCTACTTTATTTATTAATAGAAAAACCGCTATTAAACTTCGCCAACCACACCTTGTATACAAATATTTGTTATCTTAATCCTTGAGACATAAAAATGAAAACTGATTGGTTATCTGAGTGGCCGCTTTAACCAAGATACACTTAGGAAAAAAATTATATTTCATAAACATCTCATAAATAAGTCTGATATTTATGTCTTACCCTATTAAAGTGTTAACAGCATGGCACTAATTATTCTTACCAAAACGTAAACAGTATGGTTCCGGGAACCTTTAGGTCATCAACGGTTTAAAAAATAATAAATCGAGTGATTTGGTTTAATATTTTATCACCACCTTATCGCTTATACGTATTTATCAGCCGCTCTATAAATAAAATATTTGTTTATTTTCGAAGAATTGATTTAAATGTCTCCAAATACGTATATGATACGTTACTCACGACAATATTTTGTTTTTCTAAAATAAATAAGTGTGCATTTTATTCCAAAGTTTAACGAACTTTGCCCTTTTTATTGGTAAAATATATATTTTTTTCTTTATCTCACTTGTCAAGTGTCTATAGTTTATCAAGTCCAAAATTAATTATGATCGATTGACGTTATGATGAAAGACAAAAATTCTTGTATAAAAAAAATTTAATGTATTGTTGGTACAGTCTCAATTTTATCAGTTCTATTAAATTAATTTATAAACGTGTTCAGTAAGTAAAACACTGTTTTACTTAAATATTTAATTTAAAAAATAGAAAATAAACATTATGTTGATATTTTTAAGAATAGTTTTGCCCCGAAGTATGAACATTAATGACTTCATACACTTGTACAAAATTAAAGTTAATGCCTTAAGGGCAAAGTTAATCTATATGTAATTAGCAAGTAGTAGTTGCATATTATGTAGTAAGCAAAGTAAAGCTGCAGTTAAACTGCCCAAAGCTTTTTCAATTTCCTCTATGGTATCCGTTTGTTTGAATAAAACAGGAATTTTACATTTTACTTACTTATAGTAGTTGTAGGTATTCCTTTCCTGTATACTTAAAAACAAATTAGATTTGCATTAAATTTGCCTATTCGTTTTCCTGTTCATATCTAGTAAATAAGTCTGACATTTTTAAAGCCAAATTATAAAAATTAAGAAAAAACAATTTTTATTTACTGTACACAGTGTTTTGTAAAAGGTACCATAAAATCGAGACAGTAGAATATATAGGATTTCCTAAAAACGAAATTTACATAAATGGTTAAAATTTGATGAAATTTTGAAGACTTCTGGATATTTCCAAAAAAAAAAACAGCTTCTACTGCACAGTATACAGGGTCTGGAAATAACTTAACCGTACTTTAAGGATGGATGAAGATAAATCGACTTAGATTAATCAAATATTGTATGCTAATAACTTTTTAAAGAAGCAAAATTGCTGTGGCACTTAAACTAAGTTAGGTTATTTTCATCGAAGGAAGCTATCCTCGTAGTACGGCCTATTGCTTCCATAAACTCTGGATATTAAGAAGTAAAAGCTGGTTTTGAGACAGTCAACTGCCAGTTTATTAAGAAACCGTAGGACTGCAACAAGACTATCTACTATTTTTATGTAAAATAGCATATTGTATATGTACCACATACAACGTAATAAAACTAACCTTGGTATGGTCGTAGTTATGCATTTCTTTGACGTCCGTGCGTCACAAACAACAAAACAAACAAGTCCATAGTCTATAGAAAAATATTGTCTTGTTTTTGATGTTCCATCAGCCCCCAGCTTTTTGTTTCAATACACACAAATGAAGAGAATTTATTACCACCATCTCAATTGAAGAACCAAGAGGTTGGCAGTATGTACCAGGTTCGATCGCTGACGCAGCAACTCGACATTGAAATATTTGAAAAACTTGTTCCCATATTTATTTAGCCAAACCCATATACCCATATACAGGTCTCGTCGCACTAAACATGGAGGTGGCAGAAATGTATACCCTCAGTTGAAGATTGCGCTCGCGGGCAAACGGCGTATAACACAGCTGCATTGGGCGGCTGGGCAATAAATCTCAGTTGTCGACAAGTGGTTGACAAATTACCTAGCAGTGCAGTGCAGCAATACGGAAGTTGGTGTGATTCAGGTAATTTTAATTTATTATAGGCACCTTCTATTAATCATTCATATTACAATAGCCAAAGGGAGAAATAAGAGGGATATTTTGTTTACTAATATTATTACATGTCATTTTGGAGACCTTTTGAAACGGAACAAAAGGAAATTTACCATTAATATAATACAATTATTTGAGGACATAAATAATTAAAATATGTTGTCGGTCAAATGAACATATAACAGAAATTTTCTACACATTATATACAAATTATTATAATTTTTTGTCTTTAGCAGGGAACTTTTTTAGGGACGCCTATGAAACTCATTAAATTTTATTGCTAGGCGTTTTTATACATGTTCAACTGACTTTGGAAAGACAATATTTACCTAATTTCTTCATATCAAAAATTAACTCTTTACAATCATACACTATTTCAAAAAGAATAAATATTTTGCTTTTGACTATAAGTTTTTTTTTACAAAATTTTACGTAAAATGTGTAGGTAGTTACTTGTATTAAAGAATTATAATCAAATAATTAAGAATAACGTTAAAATTGTTATTTTCCTGTTAGGTAACGGTACCTACACTATAATTATAAAGACATAGGTACATACAATAAATTGAAATACAGCAATAATTGTTTTCAATTAAATTTTTATTTTTTGTCAGAGACGCAGCAGTTGTTAACCCCGCAAACCAGACTTTTAAGTATTGTTTGTGTCGGTAGAGACCATAGAAGAGCCAATTAAGATTTGTAGAATTCTTAATCTCCAAAGACGCTATTGCCCGCGTACCCCAAAATTTTCTTATTATCCGTTCAATTTAGAACTGCGTGTTTTTAATGAAAGGCTGGAGATTGCAGTCATTTAGTTTATAGAATAATAAACCTGTCGACAGGGAGGCTAATTAAGAATTTGTATTCGAACCATAAAATTATACGGTATGGCCATTTACTGTTCAAGAGCGTCTCTACGAGAAATTAATGGAATAACCATAGGATATAATTGGTTTCACATTAGCCATAAATTAGAAGTGAGTGCGTTCTTATACGTCATGAGAAATTCATAGACTCTTCCATTATTTACTGAAAACAGAAAGAACATTAAAGGAGAATTGACAGAGGCTTTTAAATTATAAAGAAATTCTATAGAAATATATTTTGCTACAGTCTTCTTTGGTGCAAAGGAAACTGCTGGGTATCTGAATCCGATTTGCTTTGATAAGACAAAAGAAAAATAAACTGTTTATGGTTTGTTGTTTAGGTGATATTAATGTATAAAGATAAAAGCTAATACAATGCTCTCTATTTAGTTTTTCGTTATATTTATTTAAAATTAGTACCTATGTGAGTATTTTTAAAATTAAGACTACATATAGACTGTGTGAAGCGAGTGGTATGGAATACACAGATATGCAGTTTGTCAATATATAGCCTTTATTTTCTTATTAACAATATGTAGAACCTATAAAAAGTTTAGAAAATTGAAAATTGCTTATGTCGAAAATGACTACACTTTGAATAAGAGACGATTTTTGGTTCAGCCGATTTGAAATGACCTTCGCTAATACATTTTTTTCACGCTGTACTACCAACCTAACACCCTGTATAGGCAGTGGAGATACATATACAGAGTTTCCTTTCAATGTTATTCCAATAGCTCTAATTACTTTGACATTGTAAATCTTAATTATGAAAATATATTATTATTTTATTGCTACTTATTGGCTAGGTTTACTGAACTCAATATTAAATCATTGAACAAAATTAATTGTTTGAAAAAAATATGGTTTATGCACTAATAAATAAAGTAGCATTATAATTTTTTTAAATAATTGCAAATCAGTTGATCTTGAAGTTAATATGTTTATAGATTTACCGAATTATTAAGATACGTATATTATGGAGGTTGAGCTTTTTTATGATGCTTTTATTTCTTTCTTCTTTGTATAAACTGGACAACTTTGAAAAAATTTTGCTTTGTAATTCGAGTTAAACATAATGGCAATATTTTTGTTCGAAAAGTACAAAACTGGTGCTACTATACAACATCAATATCTTTGATATAAATTAGAGTCTTTAAATCTAATACCAGTTTTTTTTATTACTAACTTACATGTACGAATTATTTACTGAAGTACCTAAAAGTTCTCAGTAAGGAACTAACTACTATTATTAGTATTACTAAAAATCAAGTATTTTTCCAATTTATCCATATTTGTATATTTTTTTAAGGGATATATTTGAAGAAGCCAAGTATGTGCTTCAATTACAAAATAAACTACTACAAACTTTTTATGTAAATAATATTTCACTAAACTTATGGTTATTCAATTTGAACACGGTTTTCATTTTAATTTTCTCATTATATGCTGCCATACATTACAAATACTATAAATACAAATAAATACTACAAATAATAAAAGAGCACAATACACATCTTTGGAATGAGTTTAAATTTTTTTATTAATATCTTTAAAGTGTAACGAATAATAACATGATCATGATTAGCCAATACAATTTAAAATTCCTCTGTTATTATTTTGTACAGGGTGATCACGTGACACTTGCTCCTAGTTTTTATAAGATATTGTTGAAGATATAGAAAAAGTGTGAGTTGTAAAGATTTTAAAAAAATTTAGACAATGCACCATAAAGGCAATTTAATGTAGTATTTTCGAGATACAGGCGAACTTTTTTTTTAACTGAACGTCGTGTATGACTTTAGATCATTCGAAAGATCGTTGAAAGAGCTTTTCAATAATATATACTTCTGCAAAAAATTAAAGGAGCAAAAAAATTTTTCGAATTTTTAGTGAATTTTCAGAATGCTGTCTGTATCTCAGTTAAATATGATCGTATCATAGTTTTAAAAAAAGCATTTTAAAGCGCCGAATGTCTAGTTTCCAGATTTCTTAGCTCAAAATTTTTAGGAGCGATAGTCATCGCGAAATTCTAAGAAATAAGACTAAACAATTTTTTTTTTCAATTTTTTGCGTTGTTTTTCTCGGTCCACGGGCTTGGAAAAATTTTTTACACAAAAATCATGATATGGACTTGATAGCCTGTTCATTCAGCTTTAATTTCTTTTTTTAAATTTTTCTCTACGTTAATTTGACCCGGAGATATTCGACTACGAATACAAAAGCATCCTTTTGGCTTTAACCATCGATATCTCAGCAACTAATGATCAGACAGAAAATTGACGGGCAGTTTCGAAATCTCGAATAAATTCCCTACAAGGCTATGTAGCGTTCTTTGAAGAAAAAAAATTTCTTTCATCCTCGACATTAACTTGAAAAAAGTGAAAAAAAGTGACTTTTTGACTTGTTTTGCTAAGTCGACCGCATCTTTGCTAATATCGATGGAGAGTCTAATGCTTGTACGAATTTTTACACCTCGATGTACCCCCAAAAGCTCCGTAAATGGGCAGATCGATCTATCGAACGGTTTTTCCGGACCGCTTAATCAAAATTTCAGAAAAATTTAAAGGAGCAAAATTTACATTTCTGAGCACCCTGTAACGTTCGTAAAAATGAAAAATTTGATTTTTTTTCAATTCTTTCACAATTGGGCATTTTTTGCTCATTGAATTTGAAAAAAAAAATAATTTTTGAAAAAAAAATTTTTTTTTTAATTTTTGAAAATTTTTTGAAAATTTACTCTTCTTTATTTTTTAACAACTCAAGATAAAAATATTGAGTCATTTTTGAAGCGATGTACTCTTTCCGTACCGTAATTTCCTTTATTTTGAATTAACGAAATTGATTAAAAGTTGATACCCCCAAGATTGGTGTAGTCCTCGATCTGCGAAAAAATAGTGCGTATTATCCTAAACTTTCTTACGAAGCTGAGCGACTTCTGGTGCGGATAAATGCCGTCTAGGCATGACAAAAATTAAAAAAATTGAAGTCTACAAAAACTTTTGATTAATTTTTTTCACTAGAATTACAAAAAATATTGTTAGTTTTGAGAAAAACTGTTGGTTGGTTCCTTTGAATCAAAGATAGAGTTTAAAAAAAAACTGTTTTTTTCACACTTGTTAGCTTCGTAAGAAAGTTTAGGATAATACGCACTATTTTTTCGCAGATCGAGGACTACACCAATCTTGGGGGTATCAACTTTTAATCAATTTCGTTAATTCAAAATAAAGGAAATTACGGTACGGAAAGAGTACATCGCTTCAAAAATGACTCAATATTTTTATCTTGAGTTGTTAAAAAATAAAAAAGAGTAAATTTTCAAAAAATTTTCAAAAATTAAAAAAAAAGATTTTTTTTCAAAAATTATTTTTTTTTTCAAATTCAATGAGCAAAAAATGCCCAATTGTGAAAGAATTGAAAAAAAATCAAATTTTTCATTTTTACGAACGTTACAGGGTGCTCAGAAATGTAAATTTTGCTCCTTTAAATTTTTCTGAAATTTTGATTAAGCGGTCCGGAAAAACCGTTCGATAGATCGATCTGCCCATTTACGGAGCTTTTGGGGGTACATCGAGGTGTAAAAATTCGTACAAGCATTAGACTCTCCATCGATATTAGCAAAGATGCGGTCGACTTAGCAAAACAAGTCAAAAAGTCACTTTTTTTCACTTTTTTCAAGTTAATGTCGAGGATGAAAGAAAATTTTTTTCTTCCAAGAACGCTACATAGCCTTGTAGGAAATTTATTCGAGATTTCGAAACTGCCCGTCAATTTTCTGTCTGATCATTAGTTGCTGAGATATCGATGGTTAAAGCCAAAAGGATGCTTTTGTATTCGTAGTCGAATATCTCCGGGTCAAATTAACGTAGAGAAAAATTTAAAAAAAGAAATTAAAGCTGAATGAACAGGCTATCAAGTCCATATCATGATTTTTGTGTAAAAAATTTTTCCAAGCCCGTGGACCGAGAAAAACAACGCAAAAAATTGAAAAAAAAAATTGTTTAGTCTTATTTCTTAGAATTTCGCGATGACTATCGCTCCTAAAAATGTTGAGCTAAGAAATCTGGAAACTAGACATTCGGCGCTTTAAAATGCTTTTTTTAAAACCTTGATACGATCATTTTTAACTGAGATACAGCATTCTGAAAAATCACAAAAATTCGAAAAATTTTTTTGCTCCCTTAATTTTTTGCAGAAGTGTATTATATATGATTCTTACCTTTAATAGTTTTTGAGACATTGCCTAATTATTATTATCATGTAAGATCGCCCTAAAATACAACAAAAAATAAGCAATGGAATTTCATTAAAAATTTATGTACAATTTCATCCAATTTTATATTAAAAGTACTGATTACTTTGTAGTTATTAATTTGATAAAGAAAACTAGTAACAATAATAAAAAATGATTCAGCACTACGAGAATCAGACAGTCTAGATACTTTTTCTCTCAAAGTGACCTTTAATCATCGGCTTAAAACGTTAAGACCGTTTATAAGGGCATGGCTCCGACATTTCGAGAGGTCAACGCAGGCCCCTATGATCATTTTCTCCGAAAAGAAACATTTCGATAAGGCTATTTATAATAATATCGGATAGTGACCACGATGGTGGCCAAATTAGGAGAATTATACCGTATAAAGTACGTGGTGACACGAGTGGTAATCGCTCGTAATTGTTTGACAATGCCAGCAGACTAGTCTATTTTATAGTTCCCACGCTTCTGCTCAAGACATCTGTTAAACACTACAAGTGGTTCTTCGATGGGGCATATGCATATTTTCATATCCACACGAGAAATATGAATCTAAAACAGATATAAATCTACCCTAACACACCTCCGAAAGACGTTTACTGTCTCATTTTACGGCTTCACCGGAATTTGAAATAACGTGGAAAAAAAATATGAAATATACCGTTATACCTAAGTGACTCGTTATTAATAAATCGATGTAATTAATTAGATTTTATATAACAATATGTTGAAATAAATATTTGCATAATTACAAATATATGATGAATATATTACCTTATATTTGTAGTTTTACTGTTATTTATATTATTTAGATATACATTTTGCTGATTTACTACTATTGATTGCAATGAAATGTAGACATCACTAAAATAATTGACAGAACAACAGCATTTATGATTTTAATTAATGGTGCTTATGTTTACTCAAAGTTACATTAATTGATTCAAATGATTTAAACCTACTTAATGTATCTTCTATTTCAAATATTGCTATATTCATTTTTAATTCCAAATAAATGCATTAAATTTTATATCGGGTATATAATATTTTTAAAGGAAAATTGTTAATATACAAGGCACAGAAATTAAGGGATATTAAAAAAATCCCAAAATGGGTGATTTTCAAAGAGCTGTAACGTGGAGGGAAATGGTCCTAGAGGGGAAAAAAGGGAAATTGAAGCTTCAAGTGTCTAGTTTTCAGATCTGCAGTTTAAATTTTTTTTAGCGTCGGCAGTTTTTGAGTAATCATAAGAAATTCAACCGAAAAAAAATTGTAAATTTTTGCTTTTTTTTAAAATGGCCTATGTGCTGCAAGAAATGTTTTTTGTAAATTCATCATAAAGCTCCTTTAGATAATTTAATTATCTTCAATTTGGGCAGTTCCGGAGCCTTGTACGATTATTTTTTGCCGATCAAAGCAAAAAAATCATTTTTGACTTTGGCAATCAATTACTCGGGAAATAATGTTCATACAGAAAATCCAAGCAGGATTTTGAAAACTGCAAAGTATTCTCTACAAGTCGTAATTATGGGTTTTTGATAAAAAAGAAAATTCAAAGTGAAAAGTTGGTTAGAAAAAAGGTAAAAAATTGCATAATTAGGGATATTTAAATAACTTTGCAAATAATGAATAAACTAAGGATATCGACTGTAACTTTTCAACCTCAAAGTATTCTAAAGAAACCCTGATAATTTCAAAAAAACTAAGAAAAAAAATACGCAGCGTTTTGAAATTATCAGGGTTTCTTTAGGACAGTTTGAGATTGAAGAGTTACAGTCAATATGCTTAGTTCATTCATTATTTGCAAAGTTATGTCAAGTTATTCAGTGTAGTTATTTTGCTACAAACTGTTATTCTAAATGAAACTGTTGATATGAATTTAAATATTAAATGAAGAATTTTTATAGTTGAAAAAGCAGTACAGTAATTATCAGCATATTTTTTATGCCACTTCTAAGCATTGAAAACAGAAAATAAATCTAAGCCCAGCCAATTACGAGAGTTTTATCTCTAAAAACTGTTCTGTGACTTTTCTACTTCTGTGTCCTTCTACTGCGATTGACTCGTCTGGTATTTTGATACTTTAATAAAAATCTAGAATACAAAAAAAAATCACAAAAACAAAATATCAAGGCTTCTGATTTAAAAACACAATCGTTCAGTATATGGCATGTTGAAATATAATTATTTAAGCAATTATTGTATAAAGCTTGTCCATTTTTTTCATCTTTTCTTTCAAGGCAGTGTACACGAGATAATTAAAGCTACAANAATTTGATTTTTTTTTCAATTCTTTCACAATTGGGCATTTTTTGCTCATTGAATTTGAAAAAAAATATTTTTGAAAAAAAAACTTTTTTTAATTTTTGAACATTTTTTGAAAATTTACTCTTCTTTATTTTTTAACAACCCAAGATAAAAATATTGAGTCATTTTTGAAGCGATGTACTGTTTCCATACCGTAACTTTATTCATTTTGAATTACCTAAGATTGGTGTAGTCCTCGATCTGCGAAAAAATAGTGCGTATTATTCTAAACCTTCTTACGAAGCTAACAAGTGTGAAAAAAACAGTTTTTTTTAAAACTCTATCTTTGATTCAAAGGAACCAACCAACAGTTTTTCTCAAACTAACAATATTTTTTTGAAACTCTAGTGAAAAAAATTAATCAAAAGTTTTTGTAGACTTCAATTTTTTTTATTTTTGTCATGCCTAGACGGCATTTATCATTTTTATTTTATTTATCAACTTTTAATCAATTTTGTTAATTCAAAATAAAGGAAATTACGGTACGGAAACAGTACATCGCTTCAAAAATGACTCAATATTTTTATCTTGAGTTGTTAAAAAATAAAGAAGAGTAAATTTTCAAAAAATTTTCAAAAATTAA